>NC_051064.1:135283508-135295508 GCF_004664715.2 Peromyscus leucopus
TGGAGAGCTCAGACGTACTCCACCAGCTTGTACAGCTTAGCTTCAATTATGTTTAATCAGCCATTTTAGACCCTTCAAAATGATGCCTTTAAAAACAGATGTATACTGGGATAAGAAAAAACAAAAAACAAAAAACAAAACGAATACCCTTAGCACATTTCCCGTAGCAGGAGGGGCAGGGAAGAAGAAGGTGGTTTTGTGTAGTTTTCGTCAGCAATTTCACCAGCAAACCTCAAAAACCCAAACCTCTATCAAATAATTTAAACAGAAGTGGCATTTTCTTCATGTGGAATGCAAAATGCACACATTCACATACTTACATATACATAAATATATACATATATGTTTCCTTTACAAAGCTTCAAAGGTCGCATTACCAGCATGCAAACCTCTTCTTCCATGGAAATGCCTAATACTGACAAGGAATGTCTAAAATACTTAAAGACATATTTCCAGAAAATTGGACTTTCTTCTCTGCTTGGCTCTTAAGAGAATTTTTTCTGCCAAACTTTTACCAATGATCATTAAAAAAAATTTTTTTTACACCCACATTGGTAATACACATTCAAAACATACAATAAAATGGCCTGCATGGAGTAAGAAAAACGAGAGAAAAAAATTACCCCACAATAAAACCTAAACCCTTGAGAGTGGAGAATAACTTTCGTCTTCTTTTCGGCCACATAATGTTGAATCACTGTTGAATCAGAAGCAGCATGTCATCGAAGATGCTTGCAAGCAGGAGGTCACGTTTCCCAGCTGCTGTCTTTAAATGCAATTTGGACTAATCTGAGTTCTAGTTCAAACGCATCCGGACGATCCTGAGGGTTTGCAGCCAGCATTTCCTTAATCAGTTGTTTCATTCGCCCGTTCATAGACTTTTTCTTCACAGGGATGAGAAGTTCCATCTTGGGATTTTCCAGAAGTGCTTCCCCAACAGGCACGATTTCGGTCCCCTGTTTTACATAGCTCCCTAGGAGCTCCTTCTTTGTCTCTGTGTCTATGAAGGTGATCCTCTCTAGCATCGCCCAGATGATAATTCCCAGAGCAAAAATGTCAGCTTTGGCTGTATAGTGTCCTTCCCATACTTCGGGAGCCATGTAGAAATCCGTTCCACATGCTGTCGAGAGGAAACACTTGTTTACGCTGACAGGTTCTTCTGGGTTCTGCCCAGATGCTGAACACACTTTACTTAGACCAAAATCAGCCACTTTCAGTGTAGGTTCCAAGTCACTGGTATCCAACCTGCTTTGAGAAATCAGGATGTTATCAGGCTTCAGGTCTCGGTGGATGATCTGGTTTTTGTGCAAGAAAGCCAGAGCACTGCTGAGCTGAAGCATAAAGCTGGTGTTAGTCTTTCGATTGGGCTTCCTGGATAACAGATACTCATTCATGTCTCCTCCGTCACAAAAATCCATCACAAACCACAAATAATAGGCGCTTCTGGGATCAAAGGCAATTTCTCCTTTTAATGAAGTCTCTACAAGCTGTGAAGAGGCAGAAGGAGGGGAAGTTGTTACAGAATTTGACTATTGGAAGGTTAAAGGGGCAGGAAATACAGCTCCGTGGCTATGAGCTTACTGCCCTCAGAGGGCCGGAGCTCAGGTCCTCAGCACCCACATCAGTGGCTCACACTGCCTGCAACAATAGCTCCTGGGGATTCAATACTTTTCTGGCCTCTGAGGCACCTGCACTGACACATATATTACCCCTGCCCAAACACAATTAAAGATTAATAAATCTTTTGTTTTTGTTTTTCGAGACAGGGTTTCTCTGTGTAGCCCTGGCTGTCCTGGAACTTGCTCTGTAGACCAGGCTGACCTCAGATTCTGAGATCTGCCTGCCTCTGCCTCCCTAGTGCTGGGATTGAAGGCGTGCGCCACCACACTTGGCTATACATCATATATATATATATATGTATGTATATTTTAAAAGGGGTGGTGGCGCACCCCTTTAATCCAGCACTCAGGAGACAGAGAAAGGCAGAATCTCTGTGAGTTTGAGGACAACCTCAGTTACACAGAAAAACTCTGTCTTGAAAAACCACACACAAAAAAAAGGCTGGAGAGATGGCTCAGCAGTTAAGAGTACTGACTGCTCTTGAGTATAAGCAAGCACGCGCGCACACACACACACACACACACACACACACACACACACACACACACACACACGTGTCAGAGGGTAACCCTGAGGATGAAAGGCAGGTTGACAGGCCTGCAGCCAAGTGTCTCTACCCACTGAGCCATCTTGCTAGCCCAAGCTTTAACTCTTTATGTATAAATAGCAGGCACATTCACTTTGTGTGTAAATTTGCTTCTTACTTTAATAAAAGGTGAAATTATATGTATACCAAAGGAATGCTTTAAAATGAATTTATTTAGGATTCATGACCAGTACATGCTTATTTGTAGGTCTGTTTTACACACCTACATACCTAGGGTCATGCACATGTTTCCCTGGGGAGAGGTCATGAGTGGAAGGATTAGGATGCTCTGCTCTGCACTGAGGTGAGTCCAGCTCCAGCCTCCAGCTTTAACTGGAAACCTCAGAAATATTGTATTTCATCAGCGCTTTTAGACATGCATTTAAAAAATGGTTTCCAGTACTTCAGGATGCCACCTTTGTTCCAAATGAATACAAACTAAATTTCTGAGCCAAGAAGTGACGTTTTTAAGTAGCTGTATTTTGGAAAGTGCCCAACTGGCCTACATTTTCTACACAGGTCAGTTCTACCACCTTCTAGCGCATCACTTCATGAAAAGACTAAAATATAGGACTATTGCTTTCAAATAATTTGTTTTATGGTGTCTTTTTAGATTGGTGGGTCGAAAAGGGGAAGATCAGAGTTGAGCTGGTAAAGAATGAGTAACTGATAAGTTTATATTTAAGTTAATTACTATTACTACTTCTGGTTATTCTGGCAAAAGCCAAGAACAGCCCTTCATTCCGTCTCCTGTGGCAAAGGTCTGCAGGAGTCTCCTTTTAGCATGGTGTGCAAAGAGAACGAGACACATGTGTACTGTTTCTTTGCTTTTTTTTTAAGGTTTGTTTTTATTTTATGTGCATGTATGTGTGGGTGAGGATGCCCTGGAATAGGAGTTAACAGACAGTTGTGAGCTGTCATGTGGATGCTACGAATTGAACCCAGGTCCTCTGGAAGAGCAGCCAGTGCTCTAACCACTGAACTATCTCTCCAGTCCCCATGTGTACTGTTTCTAAGTGACTTAAGTTTTCTATCTTTCCCTAAAATGCAAACTTAATAAATAGCTTTTGTAATGCAGAATCCCAGTACTCAAAGAGTGGTTTATAAGGCAGGCATGGAGGTCCATATAATACTGGCCAGCAAGAAGGGAAACGTATAGCTCTCACCCACTTATTTAGATAATGATTGTTGGACTCTCTAAGTTTTAAATAGCTTTTTTTTTAACTCCCTAGATAGGGTCTCACTCTGTACCTCAGGCTGACCTTGAACTCTATATGTAGCCCAGGCTGGCCTTTAACTCATGATAATCCTTCTTCAGTCTCATATGTGTCAGGATTATGTGCACCACACCCAGTCAGTTCATAATTCTTAAGCCACAAGATAAATCAGATTCCCTATTATATAGTTCCACTAGTCTGAAATATACAGACTGGAGCCTGCATAGTCCTTATGCTTGAAATTGAGCCCTTGTAACTGTTTTACATTTTCTCTTGGATAAGAATTTTAGCTATCAGGAACTGATTTAATGGTTCCAACTGAGAACAAAGAAGAATATATCTAGAAAAACATATGGAAAAAATGAGAATATATACAGATAATAAAGACCATGCATAGGAATTTTCTGGTTACATTATAGATTTGTGTATTGACTATATTGTACTGTATTCTTTAGATACAATTCTATTGATAAATATATGGTCAACTATGCTGGGTGAAGTAGTACATGTCTTTAATCTCAGCACTCAGAGGTAGAAACAGGTGGATCTCTGTAAGTGTGAGGCCAGCCTGGTTTACATATTGGGTTCTAGGCTAGCCAGAGCTACCCAGTGAGACTGTCTCAAAAATAAATGAATAAATAAAGAAAAATCTGGCTAACTTATAACTCCACAGAAAAGACTATTTTATTTCAACACAGGTCTCTATTTCTGAGTTATGGCCAAATCCTGTTTCAGCATCTCCTCTTCTTTGACAGTGCCCACATAGCTACTAGGAAAGATGGATTATTTATTTCAAGTCATTCTGATAACAGAAAGTGACATAAATCAAATAGAGGTCTATACGGTTTTAAAGAGCGAATGAGATTTACTAAGAAAGGCAATTTCAATATGGGAAGGGCTTAGTCAAATCTGGTACTTCCTATCTTAAGAGCTCGTAGCACTAAACAATACCTAATTCTTGTTTCAGTTGCTAGATGGACTTTGTACTAAGTCAAATGTGCTAACATCTTCACTTTTCCATCCACAGGGATTGGATACCTTTATCTCTAAAACTCAGTGCAAAGTTGACAACGGTTAGGATGGGATGTAGTTTCTGTAGTACGCCCCAAACCCTAGGCTCAATCTCTAGCACTGGCAAAAAAAAAAAAAAAAAAAAAAAGAGGAAAGTTTCCAATCTTTTTCGAGATAGGGTTTCTCTGTGCAGTGTAACAGTCCTGGCACTCATTTTGTACATCTGCCTGCCTCTGCTTCCCAAGTGCTGGGATTAAAGGCATGTTCCACCCCTGCCTGGCTCCAATATTTCTTTTTCTTTTATTTTTTATTTTTTTTGGTTTTCCGAGACAGGGTTTCTCTGTGTAGCTTTGCGCCTTTCCTGGGACTCACTTGGTAGCCCAGGCTTACCTCGAACTCACAGAAATCTGCCTGGCTCTGCCTCCCGAGTGCTGGGATTAAAGGTGTGCGCCACCACCGCCCGGCCTTTTTTTTTTTTTTTTTAAAGATTGATTTATTTATTATGTATACAGAAGAGGGCACCAGATCTCATTACAGATGGTTGTGAGCCACCATGTGGTTGCTGGGAATTGAACTCAGGACCTCTGGAAGAGCAGTCAGTGCTCTTAACCTGTGAGCCATCTCTCCAGCCCCAATATTTCTTTTTTTTAATCATGGTATCTTAAATACTTTTAGAAAGGTAGACAATAATAAAGACTTTTTTAAAAAACTTTTAAGTTATGTATTTTGTGTATGTGTGGGTGCTACAGCAAACTCATGGAGGTAAGACAGTAACTTTTAGGAGTCCGCTCCCTTTTTCTACCATGTGGGACTTGGGAATTGAACTCAGGTCGTCAGACTTGGCAACAAGCTCCTCTACCCTCTGAGCCTTTTCAACAACACAAAACACTTTTACTGTTATTATCTCTGAATTGTTAAATTACACTTATTATTTTATGTGGTTTAGTGCTTACGTGTGTGTACGATACTGCAAGTGTGGAGGTTACAGGACAACTTCTGTCCTGGAACTCATGATTCAGTCTAGGCATGTCTCGAACTTGGTACCCAGGTGAGTCTGTCTTAAACTCCTGAGCCTCCAGCCTCCGCCTCCTTCCAAGTCCTAGGATTATCGGCGTGTGCCAATATACTCATCTGAGGCTTCTCATGTTTAGACCTGTGCCTTCTAAAAAGAAAAGTCTGGTGACCTATGGGTGGAGTTGTTACTGACTGTGGTGTCTTTCCTTGTCTTCTGTGTTTATTTTCAAAAGACTTGGTTTCCAGGAACTGAACTTTGATGCTAGTCTCAAAAACTCTCTAGTTCCCATCTCGTTCCATTCCTACACAGACTGGCAAATACCAGGCCTAACAGGTGGCTTATGTTATTTTTAGGTATGTGCAGCACAAGCTTAAAGCAAATACCTCCTCTATCCTCTGAAGAGATCTATCTGTACCTAGCCATAAAACACTTGCATTTTAAGGGAGAAGTTCACCTGACACTTTTCATTTCCTCTTGCTGACCAATATTACGTCCATTTCCTATCCAGTGACACATACCTGTAAATAAAGGGAAGAATTAGAGCCGTGGGACATCTTTTGCACCATCCCATCTTTTTGCAGAATGCACTCTTCCAAGTGAATCACATTTGGGTGCTGGCTCTTGATACTGCTTAGTGCCCAGAACTCTCGAAGGGCTAGTTCAACATTTTCAGGTGCGTGGCATCGAATTTTCTTCACTGCTACTCTTGCAGAGGTCTTTCTGATGACCGCTTCATACACAACACCGTAACTACCTCGGCCTACCTCCCGTATTAGATCGTACTTTGGCTGGCTACTCACCATCTTCAAGGTCGAGGTTTCTGGAAAAATCAACAAAGTACTCTGTTGAAATGAGGTGTACCTATTGGCTTGTATTCTTATGCAGGATTTAACTAACTGTTTCACTGGCTGTGGTACTTGAAAGGTATGTAGCTATACCCTGGACAAATCTACCAATAATAATAAAGGTAACAGATAGCACTTACCATATATCAGGAACTATTTCAAGTACTTTAAAATTGTTTTTAAAGTTTGTGTTGTCTTTGAGACAGGGTCTTGCTAAATTCCCCTGGCCGAGAGCTTGATATGTAGGCCAGGCTGGCTTTAGAAGCCATGGTTACAGCGCCGTCATTCCTGACTTTTTTTTTTTTTTTTTTAATTTAATCTTGGTGTGTGAGTGCAGGCATGCCCATGCCATGACACACCTGTCTGGAGATAACTTTGGTTCTCCTGTCACTGCTGGCTACCTGCCTGTGGACTTCTGGAGACTGTTCTGTTTCGGCCTCCCATCTCCCCATAGGACATCTGGTTTTACATGGGTTCTGCTCTCCAGGCTCCATCCACCCACCCTCTCTTTGGACAAGGTCTCACTGTGTAACCCTGACTGGCCTCCAGCTCACAGAGATAAGCCTACCTCCACTTCCCCAGTGCTAGGATTAAAGACTTGGGCCACCATGCCCTACATCCAGTCCTTTTTTAAAAGACCGGAGCTTGCTATTATATAGCTCAAGATGGCTTTCACTTTTTAAAAGTTGTATTGCATATTTTGTATGCATGGGTGTGGCTTTGTGGAGGTCAGAGGACACTATGTGGGAGTCAGTTCTCTCTTTCTACCATGTGGGTCCAGGAATTGAACTCATAACTAATAACAACTTTACCCACTGAACCATCTCAACAGCCCTGGCTGCTTCTGTCTCTGGAACGATGGAATTACAGGTGTGTGACACCTGGCTACTTTATATTAAGTTCATTTAATCCTTAACCATAATCTGTGTAGGAAGGGATAGGTGTTGTAATGGTCATTCTAGAAGTGAGGAATTAAAACACAGAGAAGGCAAGTAAACAGCCAGTGGCCAGGCAGCTCTTTGGCTCAGACAGCCATGATTTAAACCACTAAACTAGACTGCTTCTTATAGGAACTGCTGGAGCATGTTATTGTTAAAAATAAACCCGACGCCGGGCACTAGTGGCTCAAGCCTTTAATCCAAGCACTCAGGAGGCAGAGGCAGGCAGATCCCTGAGTTCAAGGCCAATGTGGTCTACAGAGGGAGTTCCAGGAGAGACAGAGCCACACAGAGAAACCCTGTCTCAAAAAACAATAAATAAACAAATAAACCCAAAATTCAACATTTTAATTTACTGATCATAAAAAAAGAAATGTATCTACATCTCCTTAAGGTTGACACACATATGAAAGATAATCAAAACAGTGAAATGCAAAAATCCCTCACAGAAATACAAACACCTGACTTATGCTTATGGACTAAAAGTGAACAAGATCACCTTTGTTTCATTTGAGACAGTGTCTCCAATAGCTCAGGCTAGCCTTGAACTCTCACTATGTAGCAGAGGTTGATCCTCTTGCCTCCACTTTCCAAATACTGGGGTTATAGGCATGCTCCCGCATGTTTGGTTATTTATTTTTCACAAAAAAAACCCACCAATTTTTTGTAGGAGCACTGATCCTTAAAATGAAGTAAGTTGTTTAGAATAGAACTACCCTTATATTATCATTTGACATAGCTATTTAATTCTAGGTCATTTTTGCCAAAGGGGGGCGGGAGCATCTTATACATCATAGGGAATTCTCTGACAAGAGTTCTTTGGAGTTCCACCTTAATAAACCATTTAGAGGCAAGCTGGAGCACCGGCCCTGGAGAGCATGTTCTTTGGAATGGAGAGCCTGCCTGCCGTGTGCTCCCTCACTCCTCAAAGGCTCACTCGCCAGACTGTCATCGCCGGCAGGAACCGTGTCACCCGAGATTGTACTTTCACGTCGCACAATCAGAGAAACAAAAAGCGACTGACTCTGGAAGCTGGGACTCCCGGAACAACTGCTTGACGTCCACGGGCCAGATTTAAAAAGAAAACGACCGCTTCTGGGGGCTGCCCTGAGCGCTACTTCCTTCCAATGCTCGCCGAGCCTTCAAGTTCTTACTCGATTTCCTAATGTCAGATTTCCTGCGGCCGCCGCCGCCGGCGGACCCGCTGCCCTGCTCTGCGCGGATCGCCAGTTTCTAGGCGCTTCCGAGGGGCTCCGTCCCGGGCAGCAGTCCCCCCGGGAGAGGGGCCCCCTCCCGGGTAAGGGAGGCAGGAAGGGGTGCATCCCATCCCTGGGATCCTGGAGGGACAGACGCCCCCGGGCAGCATCCTTCGCCAGCCCGTGCGCCTCATGAGGGCCCCTCCTGGCCGCTACGGCGCCCGGCGCTGGGCACCGCCGGCCTGGACGTGCACCTGCTGGTGCCCGGGAAGGGACCGGCGAGGCCAGCGGTGCAGCCGGCGCGGACGCTCAGGCCGCGCTCACTGCCCCGGCAGCAGCAAGATCGCTCCCGGCGGCGGCGGCGGCGCCCTGCACCCCGAGGGACCCTCCCGCGGCCCTCCAGCGCGCTCCACAGCCGCTTCCACTCCCGGAGGCTGCAGACCAGGGGCCGGGAGCCGGGAGTGGCCCGGGCGGGAACGGAGGCCGCAGTCCCGGCCGCTGGCCGGGGCAGCGCCGGGCCTTCCCGGGGATGACTCCGCTGAGAGGTCTGTGACAGGCCCGCAGGGGACAGAGGCGCATGCAGGGAGCTCGCTTCTGACTGCAGGGCACCCGTGCCACGGCGAAGGGCCAGGTTTACCTCAGGGCAGCCGCCGCCGCTTCTCCCTCTCAGGAGCTCTGCAAGCCGCCATTATCGGGCAGCTCGCGCCTCGGCTGCCGCGGCCTCCAGTCAGGAGCCGGCGCGCGCCCCCGTGGTGCGCGGACACACCCCCTCACGCCGGGCCCCGCCCCCTCCGGCTTTCCGTAGCGCGCGTGCGCCGCCCGGCGCCGCCTGCTGGGCGAGCGCCTCTCCCCTTGCGCGCGCCGCGCGGCTGCTGGGCTCCGGCGCCCCGGCCCCGGCGCTGCGCAGAGCGGAGCCTCGCCGGCCGGCGGTGTGCGCGCTGCAGGGCGGACCACTGCTGCCCTGGGCCGCAGGGGTGGCGGCAGGGGACGGTCGGCCTCTGCCGCAGCGGGCGCA
This sequence comes from Peromyscus leucopus, assembly GCF_004664715.2. Taxonomy (NCBI): domain Eukaryota; kingdom Metazoa; phylum Chordata; class Mammalia; order Rodentia; family Cricetidae; genus Peromyscus; species Peromyscus leucopus. The sequence goes on from NC_051064.1 coordinate 135,292,952, forward strand.
AGTCCCGGGACTTCGGGGGAAGCTGTGGCCACTGTCCCGGGCCGGCAGTGCACGGTGCCCGGCCGCGGGCTGCCCTCCCTGTCCCCTGCCGACCTACCGAGCGCCGACGGGCTAGAGTGCGCGGTTCGCTGCGGCCGGATGCCCGGCGCATCTTCCTTGCGGCTGGCGGGTCTGGGCGGCGGGCCCGCGGGGTGATGCGGCCGGTGCTGGGAGGTTGCACCTTCTGTCCGAGTTACCTAGCCGTGTTTGCGGGCGGCGCAGTGGCCCAGGCGGCGACGCGGGACTGAGTGCGAGCATCGGGGAGGACGCCGTCCCCTGCCCCACCGGCGCGGTGGTATCTCCCTTAAAGAAGCCGGAACCTCATTGTTCCCGGCGGTGAGGATCGGGGTTGCCCTGCTGGGTGAGGGAGAGAGGGCGCGGCCGACCTGGCTGCGGCGCCCCGCCTTGCAGGCCTGAACTAGGGTCGGAGGGTGCAGCGACACGAGGCAAGTCGCCAAGGACCAGGATTGAATGCAGTCCACTGGACCGTGGGCGCTTCGGGCCCGAAGCCTGTCAAATCCCCCCCAACAGCTGTCAATCATGTCCCGGCAGCAGTCGGCCTGAGCTCTACCATCAGGCTGACAGTCACTCGGAGACCAGGACCAATTGGCCGGCCCGTTAGTTACACAGATTCAGTAAGCATCTGCCAGAAACGCCCATTCTTTTATTATTCTGCACCTACTGTTTGCTAATAAGGTTGATTCTGCGCTCATTGCGGTGTAAGGCACGATTAGAATCTGTTACTGCGCTCCAGTGATTTTCTCAGTCTTCTGTTTATGGGACTAATATTTGGGAACTGGACAACTTTCTATATAATCTGAACCACACTCCACAAGTAAAGGTTTTACTACTGACTCCGCTTTCACGGGAGAAAAAGCCGACATCTGCTACATTTGACCAAATGGTGTCTTTGTAGAAAACCCGCCCCTGCCCTTGGTGTAACTACCTCCGGAGAGTTTGTCCCGAGTGCCATTCTGGTACTGGTGTCCACCAGTTTGCTGGGGATGTTGACGTCACTCAAGACTTGTTTCCTGCCCTGGAAAGCAGCGGGGCATGGGAAGCTCTGTAGACAGCTGGCTACCAGTGTGACAGAAGGATGGAATAGGAAGAGATGTCTCCGTCAGAGTAGCCTTTCTGTTCACTGCAGTCATTAAATGTCAGGAACTCCAAGGGACATACCTGTTCTAGCTATTTTCCTGTTGCTGTGATTAATAAACAAAACACTGACCAAAAGATCAAAAACACCTTAGAGGAGGAAAGGGTTGGTTTAGCTTAAATTTGCAGGGTTAGGGTCACAAATTCATCACTGGGGGAAATCCGGGCAGGGACTAGGGGAAGGAACCACGGGGAAGACTACCTACTGACTCGCTCCCGGTCATGGTTCAGCTGCCTTTCTGAGGGCCTGCCTAGGAACAGCACTGCCCACATTGAGATGAACCCTCCTTTGCCAATTAGCAATCCAGAACCCCCCTCCCCCCAGACATGCTCACAGGCCAGTCTGATGGAGGCCAACCTTCAGATGAGACGTCCCCAAATAGCTGAGCTGTCAAATTGACAGCTGAAGCTAACTAGGAGACCAGTGTTTTACAGTGTGCCATCTTCTGTGTGAATGATGAACACAGTTACTTATATTTTAAACTTTAAAAAGTTTAAATATCATCAATGCAATATAGGAAGAATTATTCCACATTCTTCTGTGCTTTTGTTGTTTTTGAGGCAGAGTCTCGCTTTGTAGCTCTAGCCTGCCTTAAATTTACTCTGTAGACCAAGTTGGCCTTGAACTCACAGAGATCCACCTGCCTCTTCCTCCTGAGTGCTGTTATTAAAGGTGTGCACCACCACACCTGGCCAGCCTTTAAAAAATGTATGTATCTGTGTTTGGGTGATGATGTATATATGGATATCAGAGGACAACTTTGTGGAGTCCATTCTGTCCTTCCACCTTGGGGTGGATTCCAGGGACTGCACTCTGGTCACCAGGTGTGTGTCAAGTGCCTTTAATTGCTGAGCTACCACACCAGTCTGGCGAGAAAGCTTGCGACAGAATGTAATTGGAAGGAATTTCCTTTGGTCTGTCAACCAGCCCCCAAATAGTGACATGGAGACTTACTATAAATTATGAAAGCTTGGCCTTGGCTCGGGCTTGTCTCGCTAGCTCTTTTAATTTAACCTGTTTCCATTCATCTACGTGTGCCTCCGGCTTTTACCTCTCTTTCACTCTGTGTGTCCTACTTTCTTCCATGTCTGTCTGTCTGTCTGTCTGGCCTCTGGCGTCTCCCTGCATCTCTTTCTTTCCTGAGCCTAAATTCCTCCCCCTACTCACTCTCCCTGCCTAGAATTCCTGCCTATACCTCCTCCCTTGCTATTGGCTGTTCAGCTTTTTATTAGACCAATCAGGTGCCTTAGGTAGGCAAGGTAAAACAGGCACACATCTTTGCAAACAAATATTCTGCAACAGAGAAATCCTGTCTGGAAAATAATAGTAATAAAATAAAAATAAGTATTCTAAGGCCAGTCA
>NC_051064.1:135296008-135320008 GCF_004664715.2 Peromyscus leucopus
CTTTATTTTGCGATAGGAGAATAAGCCAACGAACTTTGTACCCGAGGCCCTCTCTGTTCTCAGACTCTTTAACATTCCACTGAGGGGTTCAGTAGATCCCCAGGGCACGGGTATTCTAAGACAGCTGTGACTGACAGTGTCATTGTTTGACTCTCCTTTAGTGCCTACCAAAGAGGACTGTAGTTGGAAGGTTTCTCCAGCCTCACCCAGCCCTGCAGACCCACAGCTCACTTATAAAATAATCACCCAGAGGCTTAATATTATTTACAAACTGGATGGCCTATGGCAGGTCTCTTGCTAGCTAGCTCTTACATCTTAAATTAACCCATTTCTATTCATCTATGTTTTGCCATGTGTTCTGTGGCTTTACTGGTCTGCTGGCATGTTGTTCCTTGGGCGGCAGGCTGGCGTCTCTCTCCAGACTTCACTTTTCTCTTTCCTGTCTCTCTCCTTGGATTTCCCACCTGCCTCTAAGCTGCCTTGCCATAGGCCAATGCAGCTTATTTATTAACCAATGGGAACAACATATATTCACAGTGTACAGAAAGACATCCCAGCACTTCCCCTTTTCTGTCTAATCAAAAAGGAAGGTTTTAACATAGTAAAATTATATATAACAGTTATCAAGCAAGAATTACAGTTACAATATCTAGTCTATTTGTATTTGGTAAAATTAAAGAAAATATTTTATCATCTATCCTATATTTGTGAGTCTAAAGTTTCATATCTAATTTATCTTTTTTTTTTTTAAAAAAAATATTTATTTATTATGTATACAGTATTCTGCCTGCATGTATGCCTGCAGGCCAGAAGAGGGTGCAGATCTCATTACAGATGTTTGTAAGCCACCATGTGGTTGCTGGGAATTGAACTCAGGACCTCTGGAAGAGCAGCCAATGCTCTTAACCTCTGAGCCATCTCTCTAGCCCCTAACTTATCTTTTATCATAACCAACGAAACACATTGGGTGCCAGATGTTACACAAATTGCTAAACAGTCTTATTAATTAAAACAAACAAACAAACAAACAAACAAAAACCAGAGCCAGATATTTGGGTGAACGCTGAAAGATCAGAAAAACAGAACAAGCCACAGCCAACCTCACCTCGCCAACTCCTCAGCTGATCCTGTTTCCTCAGACTGAAAGCCTCTGAGTCCTCACCAGGCAGAGATCTCAGCTGAAGTGCTTAACAGCCTCTAGTTCCTGGTCCTCACGCCTTATATACCTTTCTGCTTCCTGCCATCACTTCCTGGGAGTAAAGGCGTGTGTGCTTCCCAAGCAAAGACATGAGACCCCAAGTGCTGGGATTAAAGGTGTGTGCCACCACGCCTGACTTCTATATCTAATTTGGTGGCTGGCTCTGTTCTCTGATCCCCAGATAAGTTTTATTGGGGTGCACAAAATAAAATATCACATGACTGGTGCTTTGAATGAGAAATCCCCATAATCTTGGCCATTTGAACCCTTGGTCCCCAGTTGGTGGTGCTGTTTGGGGAGGCTTAGGAGCTGTGGCCTGATTAGAGGAAGCGTGTCAGTGGAGGCAGGCTTTGAGAGTGTAAAGACTTGTGCCGTTTCTAGCTGCGCTCGCTGCCTCACGCTTGCTGTTCAAGATGGAATCCTCAGCTAGGCAGGGATCCTCCAGCTGCCATGCCTACTGCTTGCTGCCACACTTCTCCACGACAGACACCTAACCCTCTGGAATTGCAAACACACATTCCTGGAAGTTGTATTGGTCATGGTGTTTTAGCACAACATTAGAAAAGTAACTAATAATGACCAGCTTAGCAAAAAACTTTGTTTATTGCACTATGTAGTCCTGGCTGGCCTGGAACTCACTATGTAGACCAGGCTGGCCTTGAATTCAACAGAGCTTTGCCTGCTTCTGCCTGCTGAGTGCTGGACTCAAGGCCTACACCACTGAGCCTGCCTGTAAAAAGCTTTATTCTCAAACGTCTCACCAATTGAGGGCTTACAACTTTCTGACCTATAGCTTCCTGAAGAGTTTCTCTACAGGATTTAGTATATGTGGAGTAACTATTAATAGCTTGTTTTCTCTTCAAAGCTGTAAACTTTTCCAGGACAGAGTCTGTTTTGTTTGTTTGCACTTCAGTGTCTTGCATGTAGATACTCAAATATCATTCACAATATTTTACATATTTAAGATGTGTGTGTTCCCATAAAATTGAAAGACCCATATGCCAGCGTGGGTGTCTTCAAATGTGTTGGCTAGGTTCCAGAGTGAGCATCTCCAGGGAGGAAGGCAGAAGTGCATGAATTCTAGTTTGGGGATTCAGTATTGGTCAAGATAATGACAGAATTTCTCACAAATTCAAGGTAAAGCAATAAGGACCTCTCTCTTTCATGGAAAAATATGGTCACATCAGCAGGAGAACATATGACATGGAAACCATGATTATTTTTACCTGGGTTGTGGAACTCCAGTGTCTTGTCCTTCTGTGAGCTCTGGGAATCATTCAGCCTGAAGTTTCAGCGGGCCGTTTCCCTAATACAAGTGAGTGTAGCCTTAGCAGTAGATTGAAGGCATCTCTGTAGATGTCTGGGAGGCATCTCTGAACTGCAAATCCCATTTCAGCTTCCCCAATCTCACTCTCATGTTGACTTAGTTCATGAAGACAGCAGGACTCTGAACATGGGTGCACACTGACCTGGAAAGGGCTCCCAAGCAGAAAGTGGGGGAATCTGCCGTGCAGTGTTGGTGTTCTTTCCTGGCTTGTATTTTACTGCCGTGTTTTAGCATGCAAAGCTTAAGGTGTGTTTTTGGTTCCATTTCCTGGTACTACCTTTATTCCTACATCTTTTTTTGGCCCAAACCCTCTGCTCGTAGTGTTTTCACTATCACACACATTTTATTACCCTTGCTGCTTCTCTCAAATCTTGTATTTTCTCCTCTCATAGGCCCTTTTCTAGTTTCCTGGAATTTACACCCTCTCACTCCCCACATAAATATTTGTACAAATTAGAACTTGAGTCCGCATTCATGAGAGCATAACAGTATTTGTATTCTGAGGCTTTGTTAATTCACAATGTAAGTTTCCCAGTACCATCCATTTCCTTGAAAATTGCATAATTTCATTTTCTTTAAGGTTGAAGAATGCTGTTATGCATGTATACCACATTTTCATTACCTGTTCTCATCTGTTGGTGGACATCTGGTTTGATTCCCTCTCCCTGGTGTTGGGAATAGAGCAGCAACAAACATGGATGAACAAGTATCTCTGCAGTAGGTTCTAACCTTGGGGCACATGCCCAGGAGTAGAAGAGGAGGGCCATATGCTCCAGTTAGTATTTTTTGGCATCTTTATTAAAAAATCTAGTGGCTGTAGCTGGGTTAATGTTAGGTCTTTTATTCTGGTCTGATAATCTACATGTGTATATTTGTGCAAGTGCCATGCTGTTTAGTACTACAGCTCTGAAGCATTACTTAGAATCGGGTATGGATTCTTCTGCATTCTTTTTGCTCAGGATTGCTGTAGCTATCCAAAGTCTTTAGTGCTTCCAAATGAATTTTAAGGTTGTTTTTTCTTATTTCTGTGAAGAATGATGTTGGTGTTTGGATGGCGGTGGCACGGGATCTGTAGATTGTTTTGGTAAGTTTCCGGTGGGTTAATTGTGGCTCACAGTTGGAAGGGTAGTACCTTGTGGTGGTCTAATCTTGGTGGTAGCAGTTTGAAGCAGTTGGTCACTGCGTCTGCAGTCGGTAGTGCAGAATGACTGCTGGTGACCAGCCAGCTTTCTCCCTTTTCTGCATGGCGCTGCCTACTTCAAGAGCAAGTCTTCCTACATCAGTTAATTTAAGATAATCCTGTACAGGCATGGCCAGAAGCCAACCTAATCTAGGTAACTCCTTCTGGGTGCACCCAGAAGCTTGCCTCCTTGACAGTATTAATGACCAAGGTAAGATAACCACTTTCACAGGATCAGTTCTTCCAATTCATGAACATGGGAGATCTTTTCTGAGTGTTTTATTAAAGTTTCCATTATAATTATAGAGATCTTTCAGTTATTTGGTTAAGTTTATTCCAAGGTATTCTTTTCTTTTCTTTCTTTCTTTCTTTTTTTTTTTTCTCTTTCGAGACAGGGTTTCTCTGTGTAGCTTGTGGTGCCTGTCCTGGATCTCACTCTGCAGACCAGGCTGGTCTTGAACTCACAGAGATCTGCTTACCTCTACCTCCTGAGTGCTGGGATTAAAGGTGTGCACCACTGCTGCCCGGCGGTGTTCTTTTTTGAGGTAACTTTGAATGTGATTTCTTCCTTGGCATGTTTTTTATTGGTATACAGGAAGGCTACAAGTGTATTTATGCTATTGTATCTTGTGTTAGAGCCTGCCGGAGTCAGCTGGGTAGAGGCGTGCAGATTGTAGAGACAATGAAGAAGACAGAACAGAGTCGAGAGGATTGCCAATCAATGCCAGACAGTCCCGAGTTTATTTCACAGTCACCTTATACAGTTTTGAAGGACAGAGGTAGAACAGTGCACAGCACAGGCATTCAACCACTATCTGTCCTGCCTTGCGTCAAGGAGCAGGCAGTTCCATTTTCTATCTCAATGTACCTCTGGCTGGTATCAGCAGCCTGTGTCTAGCTAGATAGTATGTTCCTTCCTGTGGGCTAATCAGGATTTTCTCACAGCCTTGGAGCAAGCAAGCTTGAACTCTATTAACTCAGAATAGACTTCAAACTGGGAAATTGAGTCAGTTGTGGGCTCCCATAATCTTGCCACCTTGCTGAATGTGTTTCTCAGTTCTTAAGGTTTTCTGGTAGTGTGTGGGGACTCTATATATGTAATCATCATTTACAAACAGGGATGCTTTGATGTTTCCTATTTGTATCCCTTCCATTTGCTTCTCTTATTCTCAGCTAAGACTGCTAGCACTGGTTCAGAGTAGAGAAAGTCGACACCTTTGACTTGCTCCTGATTTTAGTGAATGCTTCGAGTTTTTCCTTATGTAACACAATGCTGGCTATAGGTTTGTCATGTTGCCTTTATGTTTGTTTATGTTTCTTCACGACTTTGACCATAAAGGGATGTTAGATTGATTTGAACCCAACCCATGTGGTTCTATGGCCATGCTCTGAACCATTAAGTGAATATTTGAAAACTATTGAAAATGCCAGTGCATTTATTTATTATTTCTAATTATTTATTTCTAAATATAAATTTAATTATTAATTATTTCTAAATATAAAAGAGAGTGCCTCATCTTTGGATACTTTGATAAAGACTCTTTGGTCAGCCTTACTGATAACTGTTGGAAATCGAAAAGACTGGGCTAGTTGGAATATGTGATTCCTGAAAGTAAGGATCCTCAAGATGGCAGGAAGTAGTGGGAGGTGATGTCCAGTACAAACTACCTAGAGAATAGGGTATGAGTTGGGCCCAAGGGTAAACTAATATGCTTCTAAGAGTCACTGGTGTTAATAGTAATAGGTTCAATTATTTTTCTCCCTCAGACACATTTAATCAAACCAGGCACCAAAATGCTGACATTGCTTCCTGGAGAGAGAATACCTAATATTTCTTTTACTCAAAGAAGAGGCACTCGCAGATGAGTATTTCGTCCTTTGTCACGTTGCAACCAGGTACGGTGACCAGCCTGGGAATATTCATTATCCGAGGAGAACAAGTGTGTTCATTTCTCTGTGTTGAAACATTTATGAACGGTAGATGTTGCTCTGGAAAAGAAGTATATTATTATACATGTGCTTTGCTGGTTCTGTTCTGCTCCATGTAATTTTAAATATTTGTATTCACCAATAGAGCAGTGAGGAAGGCCATACCTGAGAGCCCAGAGCAGGATGGAGCATGCAGAGCCAGGTGCAGGGGTGGACACTGGGGGAGTGGGCCCACTCTTGGTGTCCCTCAGGATTGCCCTGTATAAACTGATGTGCACTATTCCTCCTCCTCCAAATAATACTTTTATTTTACACAAGGAAAGCTCCCCTACACCTCCTCAAAGAACCTCAACTTTCCCCAGTTACAAAGTCTTGTGTATTTTATATACTCTGTTGAATTCTGAGAAAAATTGAGGGTTCTTACAGAACAGGTTCTGCAGTGTAACTTACTAGAGAAGGAAAAAAATAAGTCTAACATTCTGCTTTTTAAAATTGTATCTTCATATAATTTGGGTGGATTGGAAATCTGTTTCATTCATCCTTAAGGGAGAACACTTAATGAAATGGACTAGCTAGACACTAGTTTGTTTTCAGATTTTAACTGGTTGATTTAGCATTCTAATTATCTTCATTGGCGTTCCCATGAAAAACTACATTTATTTATTTATTTATTTATTTATTTATTTATTTATTTATTTATTTATTTATTTATTTATTTATTTTTTGGTTTTTCGAGACAGGGTTTCTCTGTGTAGCTTTGCGCCTTTCCTGGAACTCACTTGGTAGCCCAGGCTGGCCTGGAACTCACAGAGATCCGCCTGCCTCTGCCTCCCGAGTGCTGGGATTAAAGGCGTGTGCCACCACTGCCCGGCAGTTAATGATTTTTATGACCTTACAAAAATGTCTGCTGAGAATATTTCCTTAAGGATAATATTTGGGTATGTGGTTAGCTAGTGGCAGGATCATTGTTCAGTTGAAACTACAGTAAATTAAAAAAAAAAAAAAGCAAAACTGTTTTGCTCTGTGTTAAAAACCATGTAACAAAAACAGTTGGAGAAGTTGGCTATGGTCTGACTGTAAACCAAACTTGACATATTAGGCAGAGATGGGTCACTGGAAGCATCCACATGTTTGAGTAGGGGAATATATGACTGAAGTTTTAGAGCATTCAGCAGAGAACAGCAAGATTGAAAACAGGACTATTAGCCATGAAGTTATTTAAAGAGTCTAGGACTCAGGGCTGGAGAGATGGCTCAGAGGTTAAGAGCACTGACTGCTCTTCCAGAGGTCCTGAGTTCAATTCCCAGCACCCACATGGTGGCTCACAACCATCTGTAATGAGATCTGGTGCTCTCTTCTGACCTGCAGTCATACATGCTGTATACATAACAAATAAATAAATCTTTAAAAAAAAAAGTCTAGGACTCTTCTGTACCTGGGAATAATAGTAGCTGATACTGGTTTCAGAAAACCCAACAAAATCTGGCTCAGGGCAATTTTTTAGTGTAATTATCTCTGGTTTCATTAGGAATGGCCAATGACCAGAAGAGCATTTTATCTCGCAAAGAAAATCAGATCAACCAAGAGTGCAAGAGAACCCAGCCAGACGGTTTGGTCCAGGGATTGGAGGATGATGGCTTGGTTTCACCTTTGGCCACTTCAACTCCTGCAGACATCCAGGAAGCTGGACACTCTCCTCCATCTTCCCAGATTTCTAGCCACCACGGTTTGGAAACATCGTCTTTGACTATGATGTCTTTGCCCCAGCCTGACATCCTGATGGGTGCTGGATCAAGTAAAGCCTCCCTGGCTTCTTCCTCTACCCAGTATGTGGAAAGTTCTTGCTTGCTGGACCAAAGAGAGGCCAGGAGGAAAAGGGAATGGATTCATGGATCTAAGACTAACTGTCCAGGCATGGGAAGCCACATCAGACCATCTAGGGGTAAATGCTGTCAGCCCTTGGACAAAGCTGAACTGGGAGGAAAGGGGTCTGCTAAGGAAAACAGGCAGGCCCCCGTGCCTCTTCAAACCTGGAGTAGGAAAAAAACACCATCAGTGACAAAAAGCCCTTGTCTTTCTGTATTTTCCTGGGACAGTGAAAGGAATGACAGGGACTCCTGGAGTCAGCTTTTCACTGAGGATTCCCAAGGCCAGCAGGTCATCGCCCACAACAATAAAATGCCCTTTCAAGATGTAACCAATGTTAGGAATCAAGGCTCAGAGCAGTTTCCTGACAGCCCTCAGGCTCAATGCCAAGATGGGCCTCCTGGGTTACACCTGCAGCCAAACCTGCTCTTTACCCAGGACTCTGAAGGTAACCAGGTTATCAGACACTAGTTCTAAATGTTTGTGTGGGTGTATCTTGAAGTGGCAGAGATGGAGGGAAGTAGGGTGAGGCTGGGTAAAGAGGATGGTTTAGGCCACGTGGGATGAAGCAGTTGTCATTATGGAACACTGTTCTGCTCTCATGTAAATAAAGCAAGTAATGTGTGGTAGGCATGCTTTTCCCTCAGTAAGATGACTGGTGCATTCCATGAATGAATGTGATGAGGACTGCCACAGCAGGACAGCACTAACCACTCAAACCATTTCTCAGCTCACAGAGTTGCTCCTGTGTTGTCTTTCAGAGGCCTGACAGTTTTTGCTTCTTACAGAAAGTGCTCTTTTCACCTCTGGCTGGACCACTCAAGCATAAGCTTGGGACCATTATTCCCAACTGCATTTTAAGAGACGCCTATTTCCTCAACCCAGGCGTGTGTAGCTGGTTTTCGGGGAGGTCAAATGGCAGATGATCATTTTTTTCTTTTTCTTTTTTTAAAATTTATTATGCATACAGTGTTCTATCTGCACATATGCTTATAGGCCAGAAGAGGCACCAGATCTCATTACAGATGGTTGTGAGCCACCATGTCGTTGCTGGGAATTGAACTCAGGACCTCTGGAAGAGCAGCCAGTGCTCTTAACCGCTGAGCCATCTCTCCAGCCCACATTTCTTTCTTTTTTAATCGTTAACTATATACACTGTTTACCTGGAACTGGAGAGATGGCTCAGCTGTTAAGAGCATTTGCTACTCTTAGACCCACATTTAGTTCCCAGCACCCACATGACCTCTGTAGGCACTGGGCACACATGTGCACGCAGACATGCAGGCAAAATACTCATACACATAAAATGAAATCAATTTTTAAAAAGTTGTTTGCTTTATCTTCCCCTTCCCAAATCTGAGCTATGTAATAACCTAACTTTTTTATTACTCTTCCACGAGAAAGAGGGAAGTTCCACTGGAAAGCTATGAATCCTGGTTAATGTCTGGAAAGCTGGCTCTAGTGGTAATTCAGAAAGCCACCTTTTAGCTGGATATGACAACTTAGGAGACAGGATCCTCATCTGTTCAGTTCAACTCAAAGCTCCATAGTGAGTACTGGACCGGTCTGAGCTACAATGACATCTGCTCAGAGAAAAGGCAACAGTGCCGTGCGAGTGAGTGCAGGTACCACACAGAGGACAGCTTCCAGGAATGACGACTCCTCTGTGCGGGTTCCAAACCCAGCTCATCAGGCTTGTGTGGCAAGCTCTTTTCCCCCTTCTGAGACATTTTGCCAGCCCAAGTCACCTTTTTTTTTAAAGACAGGATTTCTCTGTGTCACCCTGGCTGTCCTGGATCTCGTTCTGTAGACCAGGCTGGCCTCGAACTCACAAGATCCACCTGCCTCTGCCTCCTGAGTGCTGGGATTAAAGGCGTGCACCACCACCATCACCACCTGGCCCCAATTCAACTTTTTAGGGAGTGGTGTGACTGTCCTGAAGTCAGCCAATCACAAATATCACTGATTTTGCCCGTGTTTCTCCCAAAGCACCACTGTTCATGCAGCAGTTTCATCACAGGTGTGACATCTAAGGCTTAAATAGCCTCCAGGATGCAAACAACAGTAAGTTACAAGATGTAATTGCTTTTAGGAGTTTTGGGAAATTTTCTATGGAAAGGAGGACGGAACCCCTTAGAATAAGATGTTTGGGTGTTTTGTCTGAATGTATGTCTGTGTACCTCATGTGTGTGCCTGGTACCTATGAGGGCAGAAGAGTGTGTCAGATCCCTGGGACCGGAGGAACAAATACTTGTGAACAGCCACGTGGGTGCTGGGAATCAAACCTGGTTCTCTGGAAGAGCAGCCAATAATCTTGACCTTTGGGTCATTTCTTTAGCCCTAGGAAATTTTCTCCTAAATCAGTAGTTCTCAACATGTGGGTCATGACCCCTTTGGGATAGCATATCAGATACTTACATTACGATTCATAACAGTTAAACTTACAGTATGGAGTAGCGATGAAAATAATTTTATGGCTGGGGGTTACCACAACATGAACTGTACTAAAGGAACACAGTGTTAGGAAGGTTGAGAACCACTGTCTTAAGGGCAAGAAAGTAGTAAGTCAAGAGCCTGTTTAAGAAAGCTCACATACCTTACAATTAACAGGAGCCCTCCCCAAGGCTACTGTGGTCAAAACTCGGATGGACAAAGAAAATGCACCATTTTTCCAAATCCTTCATTTAATGTCAGGTAGTACTTCAACTCAAGACACGCAGTATTCATACCATAGAGAAAAGGGCCCTGAGGGCACCTGAGTCATGCATGATGCAGTAAATAAAATCTTGGCCCAACCCAGAGAAATCAGTTATTGTCCTAGAAGAAGGATGGTATGCTCTTTTCTCTCCCTGTTTCTCCTTCCTAGACTTAAGTCCATGGAAGAAAAAAAATGTCAATCAGTGGAACTAATGAGGCCCGGGAGGGTAGATCTGGTTGTAGTTTTATAAAATATGTTTAAGAAAAAAATAGCCCAGGCCTCCCTGCTGCAGCCACGTCTTGGCTGGCCCAGTGGCCTGACCGCTATAGCTAGAAGAAAAAGGTGATTGCTGGGCACTGGTGTGGGTTTATGATGGAGCAGCATAAGATCGTCCCTGTGAATATGAACATGAAGAGCCACTCCCCATTAGCCTCGTGGTGCTGCAGGGAGGCGGCTGAGAGTGACAGCTGTGCACAAAGCGTCCAGAGAGACCAATTATGGAGTCTAATGCAGTGAACTGAGGCATTCAGTTAGGGCCTATTTGCACACAGACTAAGAAAAACAACAAACTTCACCTCTTAAACAGACACTCCATCCTACCAGATTACCTGTAACAAATGCCTCATCTCACACCACAGACTTTAGCTTCTGTCAGGTTTAAGTGCAAGTAACACATAATCCAGCTCTTCTCTTCCAGCCCAAGCCCTAGCTTGTTGGCAAGACTGTTGCAGACTTCTGAGGCAGAGACATCTGCAGCAAGGAAGGCAGCTATTGAAGTTCAGGAGCATGAGACTGAATCTGCAGTCAGTGCTGTCAGTTTCCTTTCCTACTGATGTCTTCTTCCTTCAGAGCAAACTTCCTCCTAAGGACTTCAGAGATAAGCACAGCAGGGTCTTCTTCCTTCAGTAAGCTCCGGCTCCTGCAGACACAACAAGAGTTCATATTTAGGGAGTACTTGCTCTGTTTTGGGTCATGCTCTGTGTGCACTTTTCACCTCCTGAATCTTCACAGCTAGTCTGTGAAGCAGTTGCCAGTGCATGTTCCTACACCCGTGGGAAGATTCAGCACCAAGACATGGAGTCACTGTCAACCTCTGGCTTTTAAAACCAAGCTGTTTCTGGATCCCATCTCTTAACTAGACTGCCCTTTTATTTATTTATTTATTTATTTATTTATTTATTTATTTAAAAAGTACTTTATGTACGAGTGCTCTGGCTGCATGTACATATGCCTGCACTCTAGAAGAGGGCATCAGACCCCATTATAAATGGTTGTGAGCTGCCATGTGGGTGCTGGGGATTGAACTCAGGACCTCTGGAAGAACAGCCAGTGCTGGAGCCATCTCTCCAGCCCCAAATGCCTGTTTGTTACATGGCTATAAAATATGGGTAAAATGAAGGCCCATCGATTTGCTGGTGTTCTGATCTAATCTCAAGAGGGTCTTGCAGTAAGTGATTGGCTCAGCCCTTCTGATCCCTACTAGTTCTGGTGCCAAGACATCCTACCAGCATTTTCCCTTAAATGAGCTGAGATTTTTTCTTAATAAGAGATAAAAATCATAGCAAAACATTTACATTATAAGGAACTGTGGGAACAAAATGAACTCTAGGGTAGGCACACATTTATCACAGAAGAGAGGGTCCTGAATGCTCTGAAAACAGTTGTCTGAAGCTGTTAACTTCTACACATTTCATGAAGGTGTCTTACTGATCTTTGAGGCAATACACAAAGACCAAGATTGACTTTAAATCTGAAAGTAAAAGGAAGAATCTTTGGTCTATCACATTTCTGAACTTTAAGCTGACCTGGCTACTTCTATTAGAGAAAAAGATGCCAGGATACACATGGAAGAGGTTTGGCAAAAATTTTGGATATAATTTGGTCTAAAAAGCCAAGTAACAGAAGCTGACCTGGTAATAAACATCTATAATTCCAGCATTCAGGGGACAGAGGCAGAGGGATTGCAAGTTCAAGACCAGCTTGAGCTACAGAGAGATAGACAAGGGGCATGTTTCAGAACACTGACTAGAAGAAGGGCTCAAAGCGACCAAAACCAGGTGAGGCAGCAGCTATGTTTGGGGAAGTGAGAGACCAAAGAGCCTTTGTGGGCTAGACAGGAAGACCAGAGTGACTAGGATAGTTTCTTGCCCGGTACTAACAAGTACAGCTATACTGGGTACTTGCCATCAAGGTCGATCTCCAACTAAGGTGCCCAAGAACAAGATCCTTGGTAGAGTAGCTAAGCACATTTGGAGAAACTGCAAAGGGCAGGCTCCCTCAGGCAATTCTAGAGCTTGTCTACCAAGGAAACTTTTCAGGGTCCTGAGAGTGGCCTTGCTTCCAACTCCAGGCCTGCCCCGATTACCCAGACTTGAGTAAAGTCAACCACAGCGCCATTCTCTGGGTATTCTGCTTTGGTAAATTTACTATGTACAAATCTGGGTTGGGTGTAATGGTCCATGCCTTTGATCCCAACAGAGAAGCAGGCAGAGCTCTCCAAAATGAGTCCCAGACCAGCCAGGGCTTCACAGTAAGACCTTGTCTTTAAAAGCCAACCAACACCCCAAAGCTGAGCAGTTTTGATGGGCAGCCAGATTTAGGAACTAATTATTAATCTTAAAAGCTTGACTGGTTCTCAAGCTTGGTGTGGTGATGCACACCTTTAGTCCTAGCACTCTGGAGAGGCAGGTGGATCTCTGAGTTCAAGGCTAGCCAGGTCTACAGATCGAGTTCCAGGACAAGCCAGGGCCACAAAGAGAAACCCTGTCTCAAAAAAACCAAAACCAAACACTTGGTTCTCAAGTCCCAGAACTTGGAGGTTTTGCATTACAGAGTATCATATGAGTGAATACAAGTGCCTGCAGAAGCCAGGGGTGTAAGGTCCCCTGGAGCTGGATTACAGAAGCTGGTACTATGGGTACTGGGTCCTCTGTAAGAGCAGTATGTGCCCTTTAATCACCAAGCCATCTTTCCAGTGCCAAACTATTTTATTTAAAAATAAAATCTCTAACTTTATGCAATTCTTCCACCAAAAAGTCTACTAGTTTGAGACACTAGCATGTCATACAATCCCCCAACTTTGAAAGGTAGAGCATATTGAAACATGGTAGTTATCAGTATGCAAACTAAAAAGCTACTGAGGTTTTTTTTTTTGTTGTTGTTGTTTTTAATGTGCATTGATGTTTTGCCTGCATACGTCTGTGAGGGTGTCAGGTCCCCTGGAACTGGAAATTGAACCTGGGTCTTTTGGAAGAACAGCTAGTGCTCTAAACCACCGAGCCTCCCTGTATGTGCTCCTAACTGCTGAGTCTTTAACAGCTGGTTGAGGTGACTTAACAGAACAAATGGAAACTTGCTTTTCCACAAACTAGGCCCTAGTCAGTCAGCAAGCTTTGTGAATATAATAACACGATTACCTTGTTAGCCATGAGTGACTAAAAGATTACCAGAGCTCCTAACAGATACTCACAGGTCTTGGCTCTGTTTTATCCGGTGAAAATCCTTCAAGATGCCCATCATGTCTGCAAAGCTGCTGGCCTTGGACAGAGAGATGCAGTCATCCTCTTCAGACGAGCTGCAGGTAGCTTTGTGTTCTGGTTTGCAACATTCAGGGCTGGCAGAACAAAGCAGGGGTACTGTTGGAAGCTCAGGGACCTCTACCTCAGTCTCCTCAGTGATGTCACTAATGACAAAGGAAGTTGTAGAGTGGAATGAGGATCCAAAGCAAGGTAAAGGAGAAGAGACATTTGAACTTCCTGGAGATAAGAAATCTGGCGTTAATGAAGACGAAGCTGAAAGAGAAAACAACAGATATAATGGACATTGGGCTGCAATGAAGCAGTGATCTCACAAACACTGCCTACAGAACACACTCATTCCCTGAATTCACATCATGACATTCCTAGAGTGCCAAGGGTGGGACCTCCCCAAGGGAGCCTTCCCCACTCTGCTCCCATTGAGGGCTCCACATAGGCAGAGAAGCACAGGCTCTTGTAGTGTCCAAGAGAGGAAACTCCTTCCCACTTAAAGTCACGACTCCTAAATGCTCCCAATGCAGTGAGCTTTAGGTTGGCTGCCCTGTTTTAAACTGAAGCTAAGCAAGGCCTGCATTTCCTATATTTGTCATTTTCTCAACTGTGTCAGTGTTCTGACTTTTTTGAATTTTGCTATGAGCTCAAAGTGTTCTAGACAAAACTTCCCAATTTTAATTGAGACAACTGTCTTCAGAGTTCCTAAGAAATGACACTGATTTTTCATATTCTATGGCTTAATTTTTCAAGAAATTATTGCATTGATTTATTGTGTGTGGGTACAGGTTTGCCACAGAGTAGGTCAGAGGACAACTTTCAGGAGTCTGTTCTTTGCTCCACCATGTGGGTCCTAGGGATGGAACTCAGGTAGTTAGGCTTGGTGGTAAGTGCCTTTACCTGCTGAGCCATCTCACTGCCCCCCACACTACAACTTTCACGTGCTCTACTAGCTGTTAAGGTTTAGGAACTATGTCTTTGAGCCTCTGGTTAAGGCAGGCTCCTCTCTATTTCCAGTGGCTCTGCCTTAATTGTATGCAGAAGGCTACAGAGAGAAGAACTCCCTGGTAGAAAGGACAAGGAAAGGGAGCTAGGTAATTAAGGAGATATGTCTCATGGTGCTGGTGGTGTCGCACGCCTTTAATCCCAGCATTTGTGAGGTAGAGGCAGGCAGATCTCAGTGAGGCCAGCCTGGTCTACAAAGCAAGTTCCAGGACAGCTAGGACTATTACACAAAGAAACCCTGTCTCGAAAAATCAAAAAAAAAAAAAAAAAGGGGGGGGGGTTCTTTGGGTTCATGGGATATGTGATCTTAAAAGTAGCTGGGAAGAGGGTATTAGATTTTGTAGCTAAGAGAAGGAATTTGCTCAGTGTGACAGGTTAACTTAAAAATTTGTTACTAATCAAACCAATCAACAAATGATTAGTGGACATCTTCTAAAGGATATTACAGAATATCTGGGCTTCACATCAACTCTAGAGCCCTGGGGCCTAAGTCTTCCTGAATCAAAGACTATAATTTTTCTCATCCTTATCTTGCTCAATAACCAGGGAAGGGGAAAGGATAGCCTGCTATGCTACGTCCTCAGTGGGGTGCCTACCTGCATCTGCCGCCACTATTTTAGCAATCTGGCTGCGCAAGTGGCTTAGTTCATCCTGCAGCTCAGTGGTGCGGCTTAGGGCAGGCAGGGCTGGCTTCTTGAGGGCCAGGAGCCTCTCCTCAGACCCACGAAGATTGGGCACTGAGGCATTACGTTGCATGACAATCAGAGGGCTGGGCTTCCAGGTGTGTCTCAGCGGGCGCGTATCACTCCTAAGCCAGAGAAAGAAAAATGTCTTACTACAGACAACTGGCCGCTGTATCCCTGATTAAATTCCTTCACCCCACAGGCTCTACTGCTTCTCTCTAAGCCCATTCCTATTGGCCTCAGCCTCTCATAAACACCCTCCTTGCTGATTGCCACTTTTGGTAGAAACTCCCCATCACCAGCAGAGCAGCTACGGCCTCAGCTACCTGACCCGGGCATATGTTTCCTCTTCATCTGCAGCAATCCAGGCAATGTCGGCCAGAGTAGGGACTGGAGGCACATCTCTCAAACACAGGTCAGAAATGTTAGGTAGAGTCTGTAGGAAAGCAAAATTCAACATTTACCCAACATGAGGGGAGCTAATCAGATTAATGCAAAATGGGACAGCTAATCCAGCACTGAGTGAAGAAGGCTTCCTAGAGTAAGGAGAAAGCTTCCTGGTTACAAATCAGGCTATTTAATGGACTGACGTGAATTCTCCCGCTTAATGTGTGTAGATATTTTGCCTGCATGCATGTCTGTGTGCCATGTACATGTTGGTGCCCGCAGATGCCAGAAAAGGGTGTCAGATCTTCTAGAACTGGAGTTACAGACAGCTATGAGCTGTGAAGTAGGTGCTGGGAATCAGACCTGGGTCCTCTGGAAGAGCAGCTGCTGAGCCATCTCTCCAGCCCCATATACTAAATGTTAATAGTGCTCATATATACTCCTTTGAAGAGCCCGTGTCCTTAATTGCCTTTGCTCAGCAGCATCTGGACAATGGGTATAGTCAAATGTGGGAAAACTTTTGACAGTTCTGGATAGTAATGAGACACTAGTCAAGTAACTATACACTTCTAATCCTAACACCAACCCTGATACCACTTCTAACTCAGGATTCCATTCCTACACAGACTGTAGCTATCATCATACACACACACACACACACACACACACACACACACACACACACACACGTGTGTGTGTGGGGGGGGGGTTTGCTCTTTCATTTCTCTTTCCCCAAGGCCCACATTCTTTCATGCATGTGTTTCTATCTCCTCTGTGTGCCAACAATGCTTTCATGTCTGTTTCCCATACTCACTACCCTAACTATCTAACATAGTTGGTGCCTCACCAGGAGTTCTTTTTTTCCTCTGAGTAGCCTTGGCTGTCCTGGATCTCACTCTGTAGACCAAGCTGGCCTCAAACTCACAGAGATCCTCCTGCTTCTGCCCTACAAGTTCTAGGATTAAAGGCAAGCACCACCATCTAATGAACATTATTTCATTTTCTACTACAGAAGCAGTTCTCAGAGACCTAGTCCAGACAGGAATCTATGCTGTAGAGTGGAAGCTAAAGCCTCCATAGACACAGAGGTTAGCCTGTAAAGCAGCCCGGTAATGCAGTGCCATATTTGGACAGAAAGAAGAGGATGGGGATTTGAGGCCAGAGAGAAACACTAAAAATAGAGTTTAAGTGGCCCACTCATAGGGCTGGTGAGAAAAGCAGGTCTACTCAAGAGTCACAGCACTCATGTAGAGAGAGACCTGCCAGGACACAATGCCTCAGCTCTGATGTACGTCATCTGGAGATTTGGTTTAGCAAAGGCTTTCTGACCTGCTTTGATAAAATGCATTGCTGGAAGCTTGTAAGATCTGAGTCACTTAGCAGCAGCAACAAAGGTAAGATGAAAGATTATCAATTTATGAACCAACTGCAATCTGATTGTTGTGGTCACATGTCTGTATGCAATCAGAAAGGCACAATGACCAGGATCTATTATATAAGCACTCAGGAAATGAAAAAGTCATTAGGAAAGTGGGCAAAAGCCTTGGCAACTGACAAGATGTCTCCAGCACAGAAGCAGCATCTCCTCCCATACTCCTTTCCTTTCCTTACCCTTCCAGTACTCACCTCAAAGGATGCTCGGGGACAAGGTTTCAGGGGTAGATTGGTCCCAATTCTTCTGACCACACTTCGAGCAGCCCCATGTGGCTTGTTTTGCCAGATTGGGATAGTCTGGAGAAGAGAGACGGACAACCCCAAAACCTCAGAGTGAGCCTAACTACTGTTTCTTGCCTGCCTTTCTCTGGAAGTGAGTCAGTTGTAAGGGCCGGTTTCTACACCTGGTGCTGCTAAAGTAGTCAATAATTGGGAGGGTCCAGAGAAGGAACCAGAATTAGCTGGGGGTACAGACTGTTCTGGTTCCCTCATGTTCCTCTGCATACAAAAGTAAAAGCACAGACCCATAAAGTGTTCCACAAGGAAGTAGGATGACAGCTCGCTCAAATTCCAGGGCTTCAGTGAAAAGCTAAAATGAACTGGCATCTCAGGGCCTCGAACATCAGCAAGTTCAGTACTCGGCTCTCTTAGCCCCCTGCCTTGGAATCCTTACCACATTGGCTTCCATTCCTGATAGTTCCAGCCGGCTCCTGCACTTGAAGGACAAGGCACCCACAGGGCAGCTTCGGAAACCTGGAAGTATGACTCCTTCATATCAGGCCATTCCCGGAAGCATGAGATCTTTCCTGTGACACAAACCCCAGAGAGTAGGGACTCAGTGGTCACAAAACAAGCCTCTGCAAAGCCATTGCTAAAACTACCTCCAATGCTTAAAGGAAGAAAACCAGCCCACGAGGCTGCCCTTGCTTGTCACTGGCTTTTCTAAACAGGTTATAGTTCTGATTTGCTGAGAAAGCTTGGCCAACCTGGGGAAACTTCCAGGCTCTAAGGTTAACCGAGGCAAAGCCTGGAAGATGCAGTCAGAACCCTTTGGAGGTTACAAAGCTCAAAGGAAAGCAAAACCAGGTACCATCCAAGTCCAAGCATTTATTCTTGAATGCAAGTGGGTAAGAAAGAATCAATAGCCAACTCATGTTAATTCCAGTCTACTGGAAGAGATTTAAGTGGTTGTAATGGGCATCACCCAACTGTAAACATTCTGTCACAGAACCACACCTCCAGCTGCAAGAGTTTTTTTTTTTTTAATTTTTGCTTGGTCTTCTATGACTGTGTCTCAATGCTTTTGAATACTGGTTTCTTCATCTGTAAAATGGGGAAAAGGAAATGTGCCACTTGGTGGGCAGTAGTGGCACACACCTTTAATCCCAGCACCTGGGAAGCAGAGGATCTGTGTGAGTTCAAGGCCAGCTTGGTCTACAGAGCGAGTTCTAGGGCAGCCAGAGCTGTTACACAGTGAAACTGTCTCAAAAAAAAAAAACAAAACAAGCACACACACACACCCCAAAAAAGAGAAAATCTGCCACTCTAGGCTACCCTAAAGGTCAGTGAAATTGGGGTAGGTGGATGACAAGTGCTTAGTTTAAAACAAGGCAGTAACTCCTAAGTTTTATTGTTAAAAACTCATTTCTAAGATGAACATACAAAGCAATACTCCTGACTGCACTCTTCACAGCTGCCCTGGCATGGAAGTTCAGTCAGTGAGCTTTATGTCTGTCAAACACCAAGAATATACATCCCCCCCCCCCCACAGGGTTTCTCTGTATAGTTTTGGTACTTGTCCTGGATCTTGCTCTGTAGACCAGGCTGACCTCAAACTCACAGAGATCCACCTGGTTCTGCCTCCCAAGTGCTGGGATTAAAGGTGTGCGCGACTGCCGCCCAGCGAATATACCTTTTTTCTAAGGAAGGCTGGGCATCGTCAAGAGATGCACTAGGCATGTGGGCATATGAGTTAACTACAGTCTACGACCCCATTTTGAGTTTGGGGAAGGGTGGGGAAGCAAAGGATTTGTAAAAGAGGACAGAGTATCTATCCTAAGACACTGCAAAAGGCAGACCAAGGGTCTTGTCGTGAGGGCTTGCAATGCCTGCGTTAGAAGTCACTGGGGTGCCCAGGTCTGCGCTGAACAGGGATGAGCTGAACTTGACGGGCAGTATCTCTTCAGGAAAATCTGGAGTTCCTCTTCTACCTTGAGAAAATTGCCATCTTATGATATACATGGAGAAAGGAAAGGACTTGTCTGGTCAGTCACTCAGAGGCTGTACGGTAGACAGTGCCCAGAGTCTGGTCTAGGCTCTGGTATGTGTGCCAAAGCCTACAAAGTCCCTGTGTGACAGACTTCTTGCTGAATGCCATCTAACTCCTGTCATTACATCCACTCCTATCTTGCTTCATCTCCAAAGACTCCATCTGAATCTAATCCTTAGGCGAAGGCAGATTTTAATAAATGCTCATTCTACTTCTCTGGCGTTAAATCTTTCAGCTCTCTCCTGGACTCCACAGCCCTCCTGCCAGCAGGGCCTACCGAATGGCTGGACCCCACCTTCTGGCTCTCCAAACCAAGCTCTGATACTGTCTGGCCAGTGCCCGCTTTGGGGCCACGCTCCCTCGTCCCCTGCGCTGGTCCACAATGCTACGGGGCTGTCAGCTCCCAACACGGCCCCCTCCGAGTCCTAGTCCATACCACTGCCTCCGTGGGACCCCGCGGAACCCTGATCCAGCTCATCCCAGTCCCTCAGCGCTCTGCTCACACATCACGCCCGCCGGGTCCTCAGTTCAGACCGCAGCCGCCTCGATTGCCTCTGGGGCCGCTCGGGACAGAAAGGAAGTAACCAACCGGCCCACGGCACGGCCTCTGCCGAGCACCGCCAGCGCCCGGCTCCAAGGAACCGCTGTAGGCGACACTGACTTAGCACCGAGGCCCCGCCCCCCGCGTGCCCGCTAGCCCTCGCCCGGCCCGCAGACGCGGGTCTTCGCACCTCGGCGCGGCCGCGGCCCCCTCGGCGGTGGCAGTGCGCGCGTCCCTACGCGCCGTCTCTCCCCGCAGACCCGCTCGGC
Organism: Peromyscus leucopus; assembly: GCF_004664715.2. Classification (NCBI taxonomy): domain Eukaryota; kingdom Metazoa; phylum Chordata; class Mammalia; order Rodentia; family Cricetidae; genus Peromyscus; species Peromyscus leucopus. The sequence goes on from NC_051064.1 coordinate 135,316,322, forward strand.
TCCAAGAAGGGCCTCGACCCCGGCGGTCCTGGGCCAGGGAGAAAGTTTGCCCGGCGGTGCCCGGCGGACAGCTGCGCGGAAGGGGCGAGGGTCCCCCGGCCGGCCGGATGCAGGGCCTCACGGCCGCCAACGACGCGCCCCCCGCCCCCGCGAAGGCGACCCCGCCCAGGCCAAGGTCGGCCAAGTCCTCACTGCGCGTCCGTCCCGCGGCCCTTGGACCCGCGGGCCGGGCCGGAGCCTCCGGGCCGGGGTAGGTCCCAGAAGCGGCACGCGGCCGGGGCGCGGAGCCTGGGGTCGCTCGAACGGCCGGGTCGTCCCCAACGGCCGGGGGACTTGGCCAGCAACTACGCTTCAGGACTAGTGTCCCCGCCGGGGGAGGGGGGAGGCAGACAGCGGCGACTCCCGCGAGAACTCGCACGGGAACAGGAATCACGCGCTCCCCGTGCGCCGGGACGGAGGCGCTGCCAGCGGACCAGCGGCGCCCACCGGGCCTGCTTGCCGCGCTGCCCGGCGCGGGGCTCACCTCAGACTCAAGCTCCGGACTCACCTCAGCCCCTCCTACTCCAGCAGGCGGCCGAGCCTCCAACGTCACTTCCGCCAGCCCGCCTCCGGAAGCAATCGTTTGCAGCTGCGCTTCATGCCGCACGCCCGGGAGAGGCGGGCTTAGCAAGGGGCCGGAGCGGACGCGGTCTCTGAGTGGACGGCACACCCGGGAGGCCACACCCCTCTGTGGGCCACGCCCCCTGTAGGCCGCCCCCCCCCCCCCCCATGCCGGTCGCTCCTAGGACGCTGAGCCCCAGCGTTCAGCCGCTGGACTTTGCTTCCGTCTTCCTTCCCACCTTTGGTCTCTACAAACTTCTGAGCAGCCGTGATCTGCCCGTGTTGCAGCTCAGCGCCTTAAATAGTTGGTGTCGCCCCTACTGTTGCTGCAAGTCTCCGAATCCTCGTCTTGGCATTCTTGACTAAACTGGACTCTCGTCCCATTTCATGGTTCCCGGACACGGCCCCCAGCAAAAATGGCTGTTTTCGCCTTTGACGCACGCCCTCCAGTGCTTCGGAGTAGCTTTCCTCTATTTAAAAGCTCGCTGTCTCACGCACATGCATACACGTACACACGCATGCAGCATAATTCAGTTTGTGGATTAGAGGGGTGGATTGATGAACCCGGGAGACTCCCTCCAAGCTCACAAGCTCACTTCGCTCATCTCCATGGCATCCAGTTAATGGGACACTTCATTCTCTGCCCTCAGTACATGGCTTTGCCTGACTCGCCAGCTGCCTTCCTTTGGTCCCAAAGCCTGCAATCCCCATCTGCCAGGGACAAATCTGCTGGCTTCGTGGGTGGACAGCCCGATGCAGTCACTCCCAATGGGCACTACGCCCAGATCTGCCTTACTACGCCCATACATGCTTTCTTTCTCTATTGTTGTCCCCTTGAAATTACAGTTATCCGTTGTTGAAGACAAGGTGCTCTCCGAGGAACGTGTCCTTAGGTGACTGAGTTATACAAACATAGAGTGTACTAACACACACCTACATAAAGCAGTGTACTACACACCTAGGGGAATTGGTATAGACTATTGCTTCAGGCTGTAAACCTGCACCGTTACTACCGTGCTGAATCCCAGGGCAGTTGTATCACAATTGTAAACATTTTCATCTAAACACAGATGGGGCGCCATTCAAGTTCCAGAGAACAGGAATTTCTCAGGTCCTTTGATTGCAGGCTATCACTGTCACACAGCCTATCAGTGACAAAGGCACCACTTCGTAGCACCCAACTAAACGTTTCTTACATTTTTCTTGCACTTCATTTTGCTCTGGTCCCCATAAGATATGCAAGTGGTTTAGTCTACCCCTAACCTGGAAACTGACTTCACCTCACCATGCTAGTCAAAGTGATACAAGCACAAAAGGCTGGCTTGGCTGTGCAGAGGGGTTTAGTCCAGAGCCCTTCCTTCTCTGTGGAAGGCTAGGCGTTGACGCTCTCTGGCTCTGCAGTTTTTCCTTGCCCTCTTCTGACTCAAGCCTTCTTTTCACAGGTCTTCCCTCCCTTCCACCCTCCCCACCGTGTGTGCACTAGGGTGCCCATGTGGAGGTCAAAGGACAACTAGGAACCGGTTCTCTCTGCCACGTGAGATTCAGAGACTGAACTCAGGTTGTCTTGGGGGCGAGCACCGTTACCCAGTGGGCTGTCCTCTACAGGGGCACTTCCTCCTCTGATCACCTAATGCCTGTCATAGGCTCAGCTTCTACGACAACTGGCTTAACTCCAGGACCGTTCTCAACACAAGGGTCCAGATTACTTGGTATATTTTATCATTCTATCTGTTACAGACTTACCTTAGGCAAGTCACTCAAGCCCTCTGCTGACAGACAAGGCTCCAAAGACAGTCCAGCTCAAATGTGCCCATCCTTGCCCATCTCCCAACAGGGGCAGCATTCAGACTTTGGAAGGACAGAAACCGAGCATCCTGCTCAAAGGAGAAGCAGCAAGTTCCCTTAGACTCTCCAATTTTATTACAGGACATGTTGTAATGGGAGGGATGGGGGGACAAAGAGACAGAGGAGTGACCAGATGGCAGCTGGGGATGTGCAGAGGCATCAGAAGAAGACTCAGAAAGCCCCTGCAACCGGTACTTCACATAAGACCAGAATTGCTCAGTGTGGAGTCCACTCTGGCCCCTTCGGAGGCTGGGTGGCACACATGCACCATGCCTACAAGACGGCAGAGGCATTGCGAAGCGCTCAGGTGCCCTCCATCTCTGTGGGGCTCATGGAAGAACTGCCTCTCAGGACAAAGAACCTGTCAGAGCTATTGGCACCTGCTCTGCTTGGTCAGATCATGAGTCATGATCTTGTTTTGTTTTTTTGAGACAGGGTTTCCCTGTGTAGCTTTGGAGCCTGTCCTGGAACTTGCTCTGTAGACCAGGCTGGCCTCGAACTCGCAGAGAGCCACCTGCCTCTGTCTCCTGAGTGCTATGACTAAGAGCATGCACCACCACAACCTGCAGGAGTCGTCATGATTTTAAAGGATTTCTTTCCCACCACGGAAAATGAGCAGGGATGCTGTATCTGCCAAAACCAAGACAACCCATGGAGTCATGTGGTTTGATTCACAACTCCAGTACTCTGAGTGACCCTGGGAAGCCACTCTGCTTTCCTAGGACTCGAGTGTCTTGGTCTGAAAATAGGGGCGATTTTCCAATTCACTGGTTTGCAGTGAGAACTACATGAGAAAAACGCGCACGGTCCTTGCAGGGCGTCTCAGAGACTGTGAGGCGGTCTCCTGGGGTGACTCATGAGCAGCAGGCAGGGGAGCTGGGCTCAGGGAAGGGCTGGCTACCAGCCTTCCTCCTCTGCTAGGGTGAAGACTGAGCCCCTGGTGGGCCAGGGGAGAGAACTGGGCACCCAGGGAACCGGGTGATGTCAAGAAGGCCTTAATGCAATTGAGATCAGGCAGTTCTTAGGAGTGTGAAGCGCAGGACGGAGCCGGGGAAACGCTGGTCCTCGGAAGACTACTTGTAAAAAGGTGGAAGAGGAGCGAGGTGGGCATTTCCCCCCACGTGCAGCTGCGGGGACATCAGGCTGGATCCATTCGGGATTTCAGACCCAGCCATCATGCGGCTGCTGCTGGGGGAGGCCACTGCCCACCTTTCTCCTCAGCATTCGGAATCTTAAAAAATA
>NC_051064.1:135320508-135344508 GCF_004664715.2 Peromyscus leucopus
CCAGGCATGCTGACCTCCAATACTGTAGGATTTCAAGTCAGCTGCCATGCCAGCCTTCCCTTGTGCCTAAGCCAGGTTGAAGGAGATTTGGTCAGTAACATATAAAAAGCTGCTCTTTGTCCAGTAAGAAAAAAGGCAAGCATTAGCAGATTGGTGTCTTACCCACTGTGTATTTTGTGATCAGAGACGTAACAGTGTAGTATGTCTAAGAATAAAGACTCTGCTCTCTGCTTCCCGGATAAGCTGAGATCTTTGCCATCCTTCATTTTGGTGTCCATGGTCTTGTCGGTGTTTATCATTCACAACACACTTAGCTGGTGCTTGGATGAACAACTTTGGATTCTCTATTCCTCCTCCGCTGAAGTAGGACGCTACCTTCTAAGATCAAGAAATTAGCCATAAACAGCATTAATTTTTTTGAGAGGGGGGTTTTACTATGTAGCCCAGGCTAGCCTCAAACTTGCACTCCTCTTCCCTCCATCTCCCAAGGGCACATGATACTACAACCAGCCTAAACATACTAATTAAAAAAAATTGTAAGATTTACTTTTATCTTACGAGTGTTTTCAGTGCACATATGTATGTGAACTGCATGTGTATATGTGCATATATATCTGGTGCTTATGGAGGCCAGAATAGAGTGCTAGATCCCCTGGAACTGGAATTAAAAATGGTTGTAAGCTACCACGTGGGTGCTGGAAAACAGTTCTCTTAATCTCTGAGCCATCTCTCCAGTCCACTAAACATCTAATCTTAAATGTGTAACTCAAAACTGTGTGTGTGAGCATGTGTATGAGTGTGTGAGCGTGTGAGCGTGTGTGTGTGTGTGTGTGTGTGTGTGTGTGTGTGTGTGTGTGTGTGTGTATACAGTACATACTTGTGAATGCGTGGGCTCCTGCACCAGTGGGTGTGCCTATGGAGACCAGGGCAGTATCCTGGATGTCTTACTCTATCACTCCCCCACCTAATTGCCTTGAGACAAGGTCTCTTACTAAACGGGAATCTCGCTCTTTGGGCTCAGCGGACTTGACAGTGAACTCCTGGAATTCACCTGTCTCTGCCCGCCTATGTTGAGGTTTTAGTAACATACAGCCATGCCCAGCTTCTTATGTGGGTGCTGGGGATTCAAACACAAGTTCTCAGGCTTCTATAACAAGTAGGCTTCCCCTCTGAGTCATCTCTCTAGTTCCCCTGGTTTTTAAAAAGATTTCTTTTACGTGCACGGGGTGTTTGGGGGGCAGGTCTGTCAGTGCAGCACGTGTGTGCCTGGTACTTAAAGAAGTCTGAAGAGGGAGTCAGATCCCCTGAACTAGAGTTAGAGGCCTTTGTGATCTGTTGTAGGCTCCCAGAGCCCACAATACCAGGAAAGGCTGCAACTTAAAACCAATCCCCTCCTAACCTCTGGAGAGAGGACCACTGTTCTTCCTTCTCTCATCGTCCCAGGGTTCGGGGCAAGCAACGTCATAAATTTTGACAAGGCTATTTTGTGCCCCTTGAACAATACTCATGCCAATGCCATTCTAGACCAAGGTCACAGGGACACGTTGGTCAGTAAGCAAGCTGCATTTATGCTTGTGGCAGTGAAGAACGAAGAAGTTGACAGGGACACACAGGACCAGTTCAGTAAAAGGGTGTTGGTGAAGGACTCCTCATTAAGTCTAGGTTTCTGTTAGATTGTTTTGGGTGAGTACTGAAAGACACAGGGCTTTGCTTTGGGGTGGAGGCTTTCAAGAAGCATTAGAGCCAGAGAGCTGCCTCAGTAGGTAAAGGCAATTGTCACCAAGCCTGACAACCTGGGCTTAATCTCAGGGCCCACTTGATGAAAGGAGATAACCAACACACACACACACACACACACACACACACACACACAAATGTACTTTCAAAATTTAGAGAAGTAGCAATAAGTTGAAGAGAAGCTATGTTGTGGGTGCTGAGTGCCCAGGCTCTCTGGAGGAGCAGCCAGTGCTTTTAACCAATGAGCCATCTCTCCAGCCCCCACCCATGCGCCCTTGACCAAAGAATGGTCTTCCCCTGGAGATGTGAAGCTTGCAGGGTAGGGAGGGACACACACAGAGCAGCGGTGGAGGAAGGTGACACCAGCCGGATCAGATGAACCAACCTTGGTGATCAATGGAGTGCGTGGCCACCTGGCCCTCACATTCAAGAAGTCCGTACTGGAACCGAGTCCGACCATACCTATCAGTCAGTGATTTGCCTTGTGTCTCCTGTGTCGTTGGGTCTTCCTACTGTTTTTTCTCATTTAATCCTCCAGTGGAATGTGCCTTTCTGTTTCCAGAAGAGAAAACAGCCTTCCCATTTTTCAAACAAGAAAACACAGGTGTGGAAGGTAACAACAGATGCTGTCAGTGCCGGCCTTCGTCTCTCCCGAGTCCCCTCGGTCATTTCCAGCCTGCCAAGAGCCCCTTCCTGCAGGGTCTGGTTTCTGTCCACTTGCTTCCTTGCCTGCGGCAAGTCCATAATGGAGCAAAGTGTCTCATCTAGTGTTGTAGAGAAGGCAGAAACTTCGGGAAGGGGCAGGGGAGAAGGCCATCCGCCTAAGGCACATGCCCAGTAACCTACTTTCTCCAGCCAGGCCCCACCTCTTAATAGCCCATTAATCTAATAGCCTGAATTCCTAGGTGGATTTACTTACCGGTAAAGTCAGTACCTTAAAGAGCAAAAGTCACTTCTCAATAGTACCTTCAGCTGGCGATGTGGCTCAGTGGGTAGAGTGATTGCCTAGCGTGCACAAAGCCCTGGGTTCGATTCCTAGCACCATTATAATGTGGTGACGCAGGCCCATAATCTCAGGTATAGACAGAAGGATCAGAAGTTCAAGTCATTTTTGGCTACAGAATGAGTTTGAGGCTAACTTGGGATATACAAGACCCTATCTTTAAAAAAAAAAAAATGTGCCACCAGCTGGGGACTAGGCTTTGTTGGACACATAGCCTGTTTTAGGTGGAGGGGACAGGCATGTCACACCCATAACATTTATCTTCACTCCATCCCTGTACCCTCTACCTGTCCATCATCAGGAAGGACCGTGTCTGTGCCCAGTGCTTGGCATTCCTCAGCTCACCCTGTTGGTACAATAGATTTAAAAGGTCAGGTATACCATCTCCAGTCATACCAGCTCCACTTTGAAGGCAGGAAACAGAAGGAGACAGAGGCTATGGGGCTTGTCATGGTCTTCTACTCCATAACTGGCAGAGCCAGGATCGAAACTCCCATCTACCTCTTCTGCTGTGACATCTTGACTCCAGGCTACAGAAAGGACTGGAAGAGGAATCTCTAGGGTGCCCATATTCTTCCTCTCTCAAGCCTGACTCCAGGCCTGGATGGGATTTCCCGATCACCAGAGCCCTGGCTGGGAGTGACAGGAACCACAGAGCCCAGGAGAAGAGCAGACAGAAGCCTTTTAATGGCGCAGAGGGAAGCTGGGCAGGGCATTCTGCATTTTGCTTTCTGGTTCCTTCCAGGCCTTTGAGAGTTTCCTTGGCCTCAGCAACATCCCGCTTCCCAGAATCTCTCACCAGAAATGATTGGTGAGACAAAGCCAGTTCAGAGATGCCGGAGGCCAAGGCAGGGCCCAGTTCCCACTCCCTGTCTTCCCTTTCTGGCTCTCAGCCCTGCTATCACAGACTCCATCAAAAGCCTGGCAGAGGCTTGCCTTCCTGCCAAGCATAAGGCGGCCTGGAGGTACGAAACTCTCATGTGTTTAAGGATGGGGAGAGATGCCGAACAGGTTGGGAGTAGAGAAGTTACCAACCAAGCTCTCAGCCTCTGTTTACCCTTCTGGGGCCTCCCACAGCCCTGACACAAAGATAGCAGCCCTTGTCAACAGCCCTGAACGCTTCCCACATGCAGACCAGTGTCCTGCCAGATTCGCTCCTCTTCCGTGTGCCAAGCGACTGCCAGTCCCTGGCGGGCACACACCTGGCCACCTCTCTGTTTTCTTACAGTTTCATGCTGCTCTCACAGCTTCAGCATCCTCTCTCACGTCCAGTAGAGCTGTCTCCCCTAGACCCCTTCCCCTGCTGCTGCCGCCCCGCCCTGCATCGTGCGCCACTGTGTTCCCCTACCAGGACTATCCCTGTGGCGGTGCACACAATGATGCAGTGACCTCCTCCCCGTGTGAGCCAAAACAAAGCCCTCCTTCCTTAAGTCTCTTTAGTCTGCTATTTTATCACAGGGATGAGAAGAATAACCTATAATAGTCTCGATGGTAGTCCAGGCTAGCCTTGAATTCATAGCAATCCACCTGCCTCAGCAACCTGCGTGCGGATCATAGGCATGTGTCATCATACCCAGCTGGTGTGGGTTTTATTCTAACTCGGATGGAAGCTACTGGGGATTGGCTTATAAATATTGGCTGCAGGGGCTGCTGGGGAGATGGTTCGGAGGATAAAGTGCTTGTTGCACAAGTATGTAAATACTGGCTGGGAGCGGCAGCCCACCTGCAATTCCAGGAGGAGACAGAGGAACCCAGAGCAAGCTGGATAACTAGACTAGCCACACAGGTGAGCTCTGGGCTTGATTGAGAGGCCTGGCCTCAGTGAATGAAGTGCAGAGCGGTTGAGGAAGACGTCCAGTGTCAGCCTTGGGTCTCCACATACATGCAGACACAGGAGTGCCCACACACGTGTGACTATGCTTATACCCACACACACACACACACACACGAAGGACATAAATATTGGCTGCACTATTGCTTAAACGTCACAAAGGCCCCGGGTCAAGGCATCTTCCATTTAAAGACCTTTTTCTTACAGATCTCAAGAGGAGGGTGGACATCACGTCCTGGGAGGGCACCCAGGGAACTGCCTGAACAGTCAGGAGGCAGGATTCTCTAGTGTGATCTCCTTGGGAACAGGAGGGAGGTGCGGCAGGCAGGGAAGGCCTGGCCTGTTTGTAGCATTTCAGCAGGCACGGGGATGGGGAGGGGGGTAGGGGGGGTTAGGGACTGTTCCTAGATGGTAGCTGGTCCTGGCGGTTGAGCAGACCAGTGCCCTTGTAAGTGAGCCAACTGAGGAGGTGGTGGGGGTGGCCTCTGAGCCTTTGAAACGTCTATGCCACGCCAGGGCCAGCTTCTTACCCTCCCTTAACAAAGAGAGCCTTGGCAAGGATCCTGGCAAAGCTGGGGTCAGGGCTGCTGAGGAGAGAAGGGATGGAAACAGAGGCCAGAGGCTAATGCCCAATGCCATGATCTTGCTGCCAAACGGTGGCAGCTGAACCAGGGTAGGGGTGGGGAGATGAGAGGTAGGCTTCAGGGTTTGTCTAGAAAGTGCCACTGGAGGAACTTGATGAGCAGCCAGAGAGGGTGTCATGTACATTCAAGGAGGCCCATCCTGTTCCTAGCCTGGAATTCCCACGTGCATTTCTTCCCCTAGCCCAGACCCTGTTGGGTACGGCACTGCCCCACAATCACACTTCTGTGGTGTGACTTGGTAAAGGGCTTTGAGGGAAGGATACCTCCAGGATTCATGGCAGACAGAAAGGGTTCTGTACAATGGCCGGCCCATAGCGGGGACTCGGTAAACAGGGACTGCCGCATCCACTAAGAAAGGAGGAAGGCTGGCAGAGCTGAGGCTCTGGCTACCAGCTCTACTCCCACTAGCAAGGCAACCCTGAAGGGCGATCTTACTTCTCCTCATCTGGAAGCCCAGATAGAAAGCCTGGTAGTTATCAGAATTCAATGAACCTGCGTCTGACTGGGACCGGCCCTTTGCATGGTCTCCGTTAGTTACAACAGCAACAATCTCGAATATAACGCAGCCAGGCTGCAGAGATGAGACTCGGGGGGAAATGGGACTGAGACCCCTCTGTCTCCCCATCAGAGCCCACCTCTGGACCTGCTTCTTCCCCCACCCCCCACCCCCCACCCCAGCCCTCTGCAGGCTTCCTCCTCAAGGTGCCCACAGCTACAGAAAGCTGTCGGAGTTCACGATGCCAGGCAGCCATCCCTGGGGAGGGAGAGGAGGAGAAATAAATTGTCTTGCCTCTGCTTTGGAAGGCAGCCAGTTAATCACCTGGGTTTGAAGCACCCTGCTTGCTGGGTAACAGCATGGCTCTGCTGATTAATTCCCTAGGTGGTCAGGGCTGACATGGCAATGTCTGGGTGTGGGGCGGCTCTGAGAAGGTCCACAAATTCCCTGGAGGGAGTCCCAGCTTCAGAAATCTCCAGAGAGTCTATTTCAGAGGAACATTCAGGAGAATGCCTTCAGGATCAAGCTCTGAAATTCACTTTCTTGGTTTGGCCAATCCTGCCATTTCTAAGAACTCGTCTGTCCCGTGGGAATGGCCAGGCCTCAGAATTCAGCCTGCAGCCTGAGGCATGATGTTGGCTTGTATAGGATGCCTGCTTGCCTCCATGGCTTTTGGCTTTAATTGTTTTAATTAATAAATTTAGAGACGGGTCTATGAACACCGGGCTGGCTTAGAACTGTGTATACATGGCTCAGGACAGCTTTGGACTCATAGCAATCCTCCTGGCTCCTGGGTGCTAGGATTACAACCGGGCTCCACCACGTGAGGGTGGAGCTTTCTCTGAACAATAGAAGCTCATCCTGTGGGAGACAGAGACCTACACAGGGATGAGGAGAAGCCAAGACCTTGGGCAGTGTCCAGGTTTGGCTACTTAGAAGGTAGCCTTGAGTGAAATAAAAAGAGTAGTATTAGTTTTGCTGTTTTGAGACAGGATCTCATGTAGACCAGGCTGGCCCCAAACTACCTATGAACTGAGAGGACCTTGAATTTGAGAAGGAACATCCCACTGTTCCTGCCTCCCAAGTTGTGGAATTACAGATTTTCGCCACGATGCCTGGTTTATGTACTGCTGGGGATAGAACTCGGGACTTTGGGCATGGGAGGCAAGCACTCCACCAAACGAGCTACCTCCGCCCCTAATTGACCTCCAACCGTCAATCCTCCTGCCTCCACCTCAGTGATAGAGTGCGACCTGAGCATTATAAGAAGAAATCAACCTTTTCCTCCCCAAGCTGCTTTGGGTCATGGTCTGTCACAGCATAGAAAGGCGCCTTAGACAACTGGGAAATCCCGAATGCAGGTCCTGGTCTGCTCCAGGTCCTGGTCTGCTCCAGGTCCTGGTCTGCTCCATGTCCTGGTCTGTTCCGATGGCTGCCTGGGTGTCCTTGGGTGAGTTCATCAGTATGAGCTGATGTCTTAGTTTGCTTTTGGTTGCTATGATGAACACCATGACCAAAATCGACCTGGGGAGGAAAGGGTTGATTTCATCTTATTAGCTGGTAGTCCATCACTCAAGAAAGTCATGGCAGGCACTCAAGGGAGGAACCTGGAGCTAGGAACTGAAACAGAGGCCAGAGAGGAAGGCTGCTTCCTGGCTTGTTCTTCAGTGCCCTCAGCTGGTTTTGTTTTATTTTTATTTATTTTGGGGGGGGGAGTTCGAGACAGGGTTTCTCTGTGTAGTTTTTGGTGCCTGTCCTGGATCTTGCTCTGTAGACCAGGCTGGCCTCGAACTCACAGAGATCTGCCTGGCTCTGCCTCCAAAGTGCTGGGATTAATGGTGTAAGTGCTGGGATTAAAGACATGTGCCCCCGCTGCCTGGCTATTTAGTTTTTTAAACAGCTCAGGACTACACCATTCACTAGCTAAGAAAATGCCCCCACAGACTTGCCTACAGCCTAGTCACATAGAGATGCTGATTTTAGTCTCTATTTGTTGGGTTTTTGGTTTCTCAAGACACAGTCTCACTATGTAGCCATGGCTGTCCTGGAACTAGCTCGGTAGACCAGTCTGTCTTCGAATTCACAGAGATCTGCCTCCTCTGCCTACTGAGTGCTGGGATTAAAGGCATGGACCACCACCTGGCTAGAGATGCTTTTTCAAATGAGGTCCCCTCTTTCGAGAACACTCTATCAGTGGTTCTCTGCTGCGGGCCGCAGGAATATCATATCATGGTCAGCAAAGTCACTACCTGGAGGAATCAGGGAATTCCTCCAGAGGAAGCCAAATCCCAAGGAGTTTTTTGGTGTTGCTTGGCTTGTTATATATCAGCTGTCTTCTGTTATGAAAACCATGTGTGCCTTCAAAGTTTTCCCAATTGACTTTTCCCTAAGAAGGGCTAACAGTGTGGACTGATCACTCTCTGGACATACACATTCCAGGTATTTGGAGAACAGCCTCGGGAAAGGTTTTCTCTGGAATCAGATATCTCCCCTAGCCACTTTCAAGGACTAGCAGTAATAACAGTCCACATGCAAGTCTCCTGATTTAAGGTAAATTCCACAAGGAGACACCACCTAGGTCAGGTGGACGTTAAGTAATAGCTTTACACAGTTTAGCTCGGACCCTTCTTTCTTACATCCTTACTAACTTTATAGACTGCTAACTCCTTACCTAACAACTTCTAGGAATATTTAGATAACCTTCTGTGCTGACAGCTATGCTCAGCCAGAACCCCAGTTCAAGCCTCCCTGTAATTATCATCATTAGCAGCATCCAGCCAGGTCCATTTCCAGATGGAGGAAAGTACCTTATCAGAGATACCTATGTACTCTCTAAGAACAGACTTAAGCATCCAGGCTACCTGTTTGAGAAGGCCTGGCAGATGTGCCAATTAAGCTTTACTTCCTCCTTTCCCAAACTTTACCTCTAGTTCCAGATCTCCCTTTAACTATCACCAGAGGCATCTAGCTGTACAGGCTGCCTAGCGACCGAGCACACTTTCCTCCACCCTGCAGAAAAATGGCAGATAGCTTGGACAGATAGGAGCCACAGGAAAAAAGAAGACAGTTTTATTTCTCCCATTGACCTAGCAACTTATAGAGAATCTTAACATTTTCTACCAATCATGTTTAAGATTATAGTTGAGCACATAAGAGCCCTCTTCTTAGGTATTACCTGAATTTAGTCTTTAGTTAGTTCATTTCCCCATTGGTCACTTCCCTTTGGGGTTGCAAATGATAATTGATGGTTATTGCCTCTCTGTGTGATTCTTATCACCCCTCCGTTTGACCCTGGAAACCTGGCTTTGCACTGCTAAGGGAATACTGCTTGTAAGTGTATATATACCAGGACTCCCAGGGCACGAGGGGAAGGAGAAGAGAAAAGAGAATGGAAGAACTACATGGGTAAGAACTTGAGAGGAACAAACTGAGATGGGGAAGAAGTAGATTGAAGGGCTAAAAGAGAGGACTAGAGGAATGAGATGGAAGATGAGGAAGAGCCAGATGGGGAAGAACAAGATGAGGAGAGAAAAGGAGATGGGAGAGGAGATGATATGGGAAGGAAGAAGATGGATGAGAACCTAGAAGGGGCAGAACTAGATGAAGGAATTAAGATAGAACTTAGAGGGGACCTCAGAAAAGTGTAGAGAGAAATCAGGCTAAAGATGACCTAAATATGAGAGCAGAATATAAGCTTATAACTGTCACAGAATAATAAAGTATATGGACTAAGGAGTTTTGTGTACATAGATTCATTTCCTTTCATCAAAGATTAATTATCAGTTGGTTGTAGATTCTTCCCGGACCCTGGGAGGGGACTATCGAGGGGCTGGACCCCCATAGTCCCCGTTAGTTCTCAATTTTGTGGGTTGGATGACCCTTTCACAGGGGTCACATATCAGATATCCTGCGTATCAGATATTTAAATTATGATTAATAACAGTAGAAAAATTTTACAGTTATGAAGTAGCAACAAAAACAATGTTATGGTTGGGGGTCACCACAGCATGAGGAACTGTGTTAAAGGGTCGCGGCATTGGGAAGGTTGAGAACCACTGCTCTAGCTTGTGTCAGATGGGGGCTAGGGGACCTGACCTGCACAGATAGAGATGGAACCCATGTTCTTGGGCAGAGGAGGCAAGTGCTCTATCACGGAGCCACACGCCCGGGACCAGGCCGGGATGCTTTGTGTGATGCCCACCAGGAAACGCTTTCAGCCTGTTGCCTGCTCCATATCTCACCCCTCTTTGGGGAGCAGCGATTCTGAGCATTCCCATTATGCAGATGAGAAAACAGAAGCACAGAGAGGCAGGTGACAGTCACTTGCCCAGGAAGGCAGAGTTTGTTGGGGACACTTGGGCCATACTGTCAACCACAGTATCCATTCACGTTTGGGGCCTTCCTCTCAGAAGGATATAGCCAGTCCTTCTGAAGGTTGCAGACCCAGCCTGAGAAAAAGAAAAGGAGGAAGGAAGGGAATGCTTCAGCCCAAACTCCACGGAGGTGGCCTTAGCGCCCATTCTCTGTGCCCAGGTGCCTCAGGCAGGAAGCAATGCCTGGCCCCAGGCTGGGAAGTGGAACCACCTTGGCTGTGAGGCAAACCACTGTGCTTAGAGGTCCAGGAGCACTGGCTAATTCTCAAGATAACAGAAAAAAGGAACCTCCTCCCCACTGACCCAAGGCCTTGCATGCCACCTCATTGTGCCCTCACCTCCATGCCCTGACCACTTCCTGCTCCTCAGGATGATGGCTTCCGCCCCATAGAGCAGCATCCAGCTGCGGGACATGGGTCTCCTAGTGGCTTCGATGGGCGGGATGCCCTGGGAGCCCTTGGTACAGCCCAGAAGTCTGTTTTCAGGATGAGCTCAGAACAATCCCTCTTCTCTGCCTCCACCCAAGCCCGCAAGCAAGCTTGGGAATCGGTTTAGACAAGCCCAGGCCCAGCTGGCCTGAGAACCTCCCCTGCAGGAATGAAGGTGAAGAGGGTGTGTGTGTGTGTGTGTGTGTGTGTGTGTGTGTGTGTGTGTGTGTGTTGCAATGCAAAGGGAACATGCTTCCAGCATGAGCCCAGGGATGGGTAGGGTGGCAGTCAGAGCATGACGAGGTATCCCCGTTGTGTGATTGAATTTTTCCTGGGGATAGGGAGCCCCAAACAGACCAAAGCACAGATACCACCAAAGTCCAATCTGATGAACCAATAAGCTTTATTATTAAGGTTACGCACAGGAATATGGGTGAGGGATTACTCAGAGCAGAAATGACTCAAAGTGTAGTTGACAGTTCACAGAAGCTGGGAACCCCAACACGCCACACGACCTACAGGCAGCTCAACAGGTTGCAGGTCGAAGAGTGCCCCTTCCAAGCGACTCCGTTGGTGTAAACCTCTTCCAGGTAGCTGGTCTGGTCTCAGAGCCGTCTTTTCAGGTTGACTTACCTGAGAGTGACTCTCAGCTTTTTTTATCTACTCTGGGAGGGAAGGGTCTAGTGAGTGGTCAGTTTCAGGGGCTTCCTGGACCTAGTTTGAGTTGTTTATGTTCCTGCTTAAGGAGATTCCCCTCACCACGAACGTTTCAATCTCAGAGGGACCTGTTACACGATCTGGGAGTCCTCTAGCCTGCTGGCCTTGGTCACCGACTTTCTCCTTTTCTCCTTCCCTGTTCAGCAGCCTTTGTTCACTGTCTCGGCGCTGCCGGAAGGGGGCGCACCAGAGCCAACTGCTGGCCTCAGACCCCAGCTGCTGTTCTGCCCTTACACAGCCCCCAGCCTTCCGGCTTTCCTGATTCAGTGGAGGGTGCTGGGGCTGCAGCCAATAGGCACATGTCACTCATCAGCAAGCCTCTTCTATTCATCGGCCCAACCATCTCCAGAATCCGCAGACTCTTCCCTTTCTAACCTTGCCACCCAGGTCCAGGCCACCTTTCCAGCTCACCTGCTCTAAGCTTAGCCCAGCAGGTCTCACCATCTGGCCCGGAGTCTGTGTGGTGCTGGGAAAGCAGGTCATATATCCACTCCCCTGCCCCTGAACCTGTGCCCTGACTGGCCCTGAGTCTGGAGCCGTTTTCCCCTAGAAGTTCCAAGGGGAGCCCCGTGACAAGGCCACTCTTCTCCTTTCCCAACACTATGGAAGATTTTCATTTATGTCTTATGCTTCCTTCCTGGAAAGAAGCCCCCAGGAGGCCAAGACGTTATCAGTTACCCACTCCCCCAGGGCCTGCCTGGCCCATAGGATGAAGCTAACTAAATAACTGTGGACTGAGGAGGTGACCATTTCCTCTTATTCCCTCACAGTGACGGAAGCTGGGAAGGTGGCTCAGCTGGTAGCGTGCTGGCATCGCTGGCACTCATGAGGCCCTGGGTGAGGTGTGACACCACATAAACCAGGTGCGGTGGTGCTCGGCTGTAAACCCAGCACTCAAGAGGTCACGGCAAGGAGCAGAAGTTCAAGGTCGTTATTGACTACATAGCTGGTTCAAGACCAGCCTCCAAACCAAACCAAGATTGCTATGAGGCTGGGAGGTAGCTCAGTGGGAGAGCAGTTACTTGTTTATGGAAGCCCCAAGGTTCCAATCTAGTGCAGCCCAAAAGGGGGGGGGGGCGCGGGGAATCAGAAACAACATTTGCTTCCTTTCCAGCCATAAGGTCAATGTCCCTCCTCAGAGGGCTTCTGTGCCCCTGGGTTCATCAGCCCCTCTGTGCGCTGCCAGGTCCCCCACCCAAATCCTGGAATTTCCTCTAACAGCAGCACCGGGGTGGAGGAGGGTCCACGTCACTCAGCAGGTTGCCTTGTTTAGTGGTTAAAGGAATGGATGGTAGGGCTAGCTCGGCGGCTAAGAGCACTTTTTCTTGCAGATGACTCAACATGCTCAGGACATAGTCTCGTACACTGCTACCCTTATTCAGGGCCTCCCGGGGAGCTTGGTCTAAGTGAGTGCTGCTAAGGAGCTGTTAGATAATGATTGTGGATGTAGAGAGAGCTCGGTGGAGAGAAGGGATGGCTGAGGACTTAGGGGAGCGACCTGGCTCCAGCTGAGGAGAGTGGGGACAGCTTCCTGCAGGAAGGGAACCTTCCACCAACCCCAGGCAGATGAGGAAGTTATCCCGGTAAGATGGCAACGGCACGAGGCCTCACCTGTCTTCTGTGTGAAACAGCCTGGTGTTTGCCTGAGAGGCTGTCTATCACTGGGCGGCAAACCTCTGAGTGCCAAGAGGCCGTTTCCCCTCGATTCCATTGGCAGGATATCCCTGGGCACACGGCTGTGCCCTGCCCTCAGCTGGCTGCTCACTGAGGATAGAATGTTCACCTAGTGGCTTCCCCGTCAAGTCAGCGGCCCTCCCAGATCAGGGGAACGGTACCTCCTTGTGGATGGACCCCACCACCACCACCACCCGTGGCTCTACCTTGGCAACCCTCCAAGGAGGATGCTGCTCATCCATTCTATAGATGCAGGTAGCCACTGCCCAGCTCCATCCAGTGGCCAGAGAGACAAGCAGGAGCCCTATGAGGTCATGCTCTGGGTTCAAATCTTCTCCTGGACACTTCTAGCTGGGTCCCCTTAGGGAGAATCTGTCCCTTCTCTGGGCTTCACTTTTCTCAACAGTTAAAAAAAAAAAAATGACAAGAGGGCTGGTGATGTAACTCAGTGGTAGACCACTTGTCTAGCATGCACAAAGCCCTGGGTTCCGTTCCCAGCACCACAAAATATATTTAAAATACATATAATGATAGTGATGATGATAATAAATATTATAATAATAATGATGATGATGATGGTGATGATGATGATGATGATGATGAAAGGGGGAAATCACAGATAAATGTGTTCGTTGGATCATTGGTAAAGACCTGTAGAGGAACAGGCTGTCAGTACATGGCCACCAGTGAGGTGTAGTGCCCTCCTGGACATTATCAGCCTTCCAGAGCCAGGAGTGATGGCACCTAGCTGGAATCCGAGCACTCGCAGGATCAGAAACTCAAGGTCCCTGGCTGCAAGGTGAGTTTGAAACCAACCTGGGGACCCCGTCTCAAAACGAAAACAAAACGAAACAAAACAGCACGCTAGCAAAGTGGGTTGCAAGGGGTTAAGTAGAGACCCTGCCTCCTAGCCAGGAGCCAATCAGGGCTTGCGGGGGCGGAGTCAGGCTGCAGCTAGGAAAGCGACCTGGACCGACCAGATGCTTACTGGCGTGGGACCTGGAGCTGGCGGCTGCGCTTGTGGGGCAGGAGCAGGATCGGAGCGTAGGTCTTGGCCTCTGCCCTGTGACAGCTCCCAGCTAGAGGGTCCCGGGGAGCTGCCCGGGCTAGGGGCCATAGCAGAAGGGAAGAAGAACAGGAGCCCGAATCCTCTCAGCCCCCAGACAGCAGGCATGGGTTGCACCCGGACTCTTAACTTCAGCTGGCCCTGGTGGCCCACATGGGCATAAGGTCTATTTTTAGCTCTGCCACAGAAAGCTAACCACCAAGCTACAGTGGCAGTCAGGATTTCTCAAAGGCTGTTGGTGCAGAGGCAGGAGAGGGAGAGACCAGCCCTGCTTCCTTCCACATCACCCTTGGCCACCCCCCAGCCACCCCATCCCCATGAGCCCAGACTAGTTCTCCATGGTCTGGCAGACAGCCTGCCTCTGGGCCAAGGGCAAGGTCAGGGGGTGCAGCCACGAGGGCAGATGGACACGGTCTTGTGGTCTGGGCAAGGGTTGCATCAGCCCAAGCAGAGGCCCTGGGCAGAGGGCCCCGATGAGAGGGCAAAGGCTGACCAGGTTGTGGGAAGGCATGTTCAGAAAGTCAGGGCCTCCCCAAAGGGGTCAGTCCTACAGGTGGCCAATAACGCTGTTTGAACATAGGCAGGAAGCCTGCCTTCAATGAGTCTCGGCCTCCCCTTCTGTGCAGTGAGCCCGGATTCCCAGATCCTCTCTCTTGCCCTGGGGTCCCCACCTTCCCCATTTGCTACAGAAGTTCCTGACTTCCTTCTGGCCCTGGCTGCGGGTGGCCACATGCCCCTGTGGAAAAGGAAGTCCTTCTGGCTGGTACTGTCAGTCTCCTGGCTCCTCCTCATCCTCCTGGGAGTCTTCCCCTTTCACCTGGCAGTACCACCTGGACCTCTCCCGGGGAGCTCCCAAAGCTGGCCCCGCTGGTTGGATGCTGCCTTCCTACAGAGTTTCTCCCAGTCTGAGACACTCCCAGAAGATGCCCCACAGCTTCCTCAAGCCCCCCGGGGGAGCAGCTGCACCTGGGGAGCCTGCTTTGACACCTCCAAATGTAAGGGAAATGTCCTCAGCATCTTTGTGCACCTCCCGGCTGGTCCAACCACTGAGGCTCATCGCGGGATCCTGGACTTCTTGGAAGGCTCCCGATACTATGCACTTAGCCCAGCAGAAGCTTGCCTCCACCTCTTTCTCCCCAGCCAGGACCACAGAGGAGCGTGCGGGCCCCTGCCTCCGTACTGGAATGGGGGCCAGAACCACCTGGTTCTCAGTCTGTACCCAGCCCCCTGCACCAGGCTGGGACAGGCCATGGTCGCTGAGGCCAGCCCCTCCTCGGACATCTTCCGACCAGGCTTCGATGTCGCGCTCCCATATCTTCCGGAAGCTCACCCATTGCAAGGTGGGGCTCCCGGCCAGCTGCAGCAGCACAGTCCCCAGCCCGGAGCCACCTTACTGGCCGTCGCAGAGGAGAGGGGCAGGTGGCGCACCGTAAGCACCCATGCCTCCGCCTGCCCTTGGGGCAGGCTCTGTGAGCAAGACCCCGGACCCCATCAGTAAGTAAATCTACCCTTGGGGAGCTGAATGGGAGGGCTGCGAAAGGAGCTAGTCCAGAGGAAGGAGGTACAGGGCAAGAGTGGCATCCTGTCCGAGCGAGCCAGTCCTGACAAAACCGGTCTCAGCCGCAGTAGTCGAGAGAGTTAGACAGCAGGGTGGACTTCCACCAGATGATTGTCTCAAAGGGTGTGAAAGGCAGTTTTTGGAATTCTCCCTTGAGGAATCTTAGAAACACGGCATGGCTCGCCCCTGCTCCCCGCTCCCCGATTCCTGTCACCCTAGTCCTCCTACGCCTAACGTTTTATGTAACAGACATTTAGGTATCACTCACTTGGTGTAAGCATTTCCATAAACAATGGTTACAGCCCGGGGAGGGAGGTCAGTCATATGGCGTTTGCCTTACGAACATAAAGACAGGCGTTCAAGCTCACCCCACCCCACCCCATGCAACAGCCCAGTGCTGAGGAGGTAGAGGCAGAAGATCCCTAGAGCTGAAGAGAGTGACTTTCAGGTTCCCTGCCCTAAAAAATAGAGAGGTGCTTTGTGGGCAGAGGCGCTCGCCCGCAAACCTGACAACCTGAGTTCGGTCCCACGCCCACAAGCTAGAGAGAGAACAGATTCCTGGGAACTGTCCTCTCCAAAGCACATAGGCACCCATGCACACAGATAAATGGATAAATGTGAAAAAAATAAAGTGGAAAGTGACTGAAAAAGACACCCAACCTCAATCTCTGGCCTCCACACATGTACACACACACACACACACACACACACACACACACACACTATTGTATATAATAAAATAGTTCTAACCACTGTCACTAAAGTATCTGTATTCTAAAGAAGATATAGGTTAAGTAACTTAACCTGTGGCCACCGGGGCAGAGTGAGCACAGCCAATATTTTAATCCAGAACCGCCTGTCTCCAAAGCCTTCAGTATGACGGTTCTGCGTTTTGAGCAAGAGTTATGATCAATCCTGTCAAAGGCCTCAAGGGAACCACAGAGACTGGTAACTGGTCCCAGCTGGAAACGGCTCTTGTGTCTAATTTTGGAGATTAATCTCTCAAGGAAACAACAGGCTTTGATTTTAGAAAGATGACTTAGGGCAGATTGAAAGAACTTCCTACCAGAGCCAATGCCTGCGTAGACATGAGGGCATGGAGCTTGTAGAGAGACAGCCCTCCACCTGAGTGCTGCTCTGCAGGGCACGCTTCTAATTCTTAAGTGACCTAAGGTTGTCACTCCTAATTACTGAACCCTTATGTCTCCAGAAGGCCACCACTTCCAGCTTCTAAGGTTGTCCAGGCTGTGGGGCCAGGGCTCCCTCTCCATCGCCCCAGGGCAGACCTGAGTTATAGTCCTTAGCTTCTGTCTTTTGCCTCTCCTGTGTCTCCACCCCTGTCCTCCAGCTGGGCTATTCTGAGCTCAGCTTCCCCCAGGACCTCCTTCCCGTGGCCAAGCTCCAGTTCTGCCTCTGGGCCCTGAAGGGAACGGAATCCTTACCTCCTGGGGGCACTTGGGAGACCTCCTGGGAGCCTGCCCTGTCATTCCCATGGCCAGCCCTTCTGGAGACTTCTGGAGAACTTGGGGCTCCTCAGGCCGGAGCCTAACAGGAACTCTCTCTGGTGACAAGGCTCCCATGCCAGGGTCACTGTGCCCTCTCTTTTCCCGCTGTCCACTCACTGGCTCTGCTTGCTCACCGGAAGTCCCTCTTTGGCTAGCTTTAGTTATTACTTTGTGTGCTGAGGGGAAACTGTTCCGGCGTAGCAGAGGTCACCTGTAGACACTTGGGTACTGTTTTCTTTCCGCTGTGGCCTACTGGAAGGTTCAGGATAGACCTGATGGCTTTGAGCATGCAATAATGTGCTGCCTTTGCTTCCTGAGTGTGGGGATAGGGACTACAGGTGTATATCAGTCCATCCTGCTCCGGGCAGCATTTCCCATGATGCGTTTATTTCCAAGATCTGCTGTGTGTGTGGCGGTCATTTCATTGTCCTCAGTTTCTCGGAAGTACCTGGCAGCTGCCTAGGCCAGAATGCATAGGGACAGAGGGAGAGAGGGAGGCCAGCCCCAGAAGATGGCCTGAATAAACAGGCACTGGCCAAAGAAAGAGGCACTTCAGTCCCTGCCCCTGTCCACATTCCCGGGCTGGCAGGCAGGTGGTGGAGACTACCCAGGGGACTGCGCTCTCCCCACCCTCCTCCATTATTACTGATTCTCCCAGCATCCCCCACCGGAGATATTAGTCCCCATCTCGGGGCACAGGAAAGAGACTCGGGGAGCTGTGTGTGTGGAGAGTGTCGGGGCTCTTTGCTCCCCAGGTCCCTCACTTTTCTGGCCAAGCGCTCAGGGGGTTGGGGTTCAGAACTGTGCTTTTTTGTTCCCGTGCCAGTGTTTTTCCACGCTGGTTGAATAGTCTCCTGTTGCTTTGGAATAAGGGCCCACCCACTGAAATTGTAATTTCTTTATTTTTATGAATAGGTGATTCATTCACAGTATGAAGAATTCCAGTGGTACAAAGGGGTACACATTCAAAAGTCCCCCTCCACCTGGCTCGGCCACCCAGGTTTCCTGTCCAGAGCTGAGCACTGGTTCCTTCGTCTTGTATCTTTCTTTTCTGGAGGGTTCTGTGCATCCAGGGTATATGTGGGCGCTCCATATACCTCTTCTTCTGTTTGTCTGATTGTTTGGGTTTTCTGAGACAGGGTCTCCTATAGCCCAGGCTGCCTTTCAACTCACTGTGTGGATGAGGATGGCTTTGAACGCTGGATCTTCCTACCTCTGCCACCAAGAACTGAGATTACAGATGTGTGCCACCAGGCTCGGCCTCTTCTCCATTTTTAAAAGTCTGTACATGCCTGTGGTGTGCATACATGCATGCTAGCTCACATGTACGTGGCCACATATGTGTGGGGGTCCATGTACACACATGTGCACATGCACATGGAGGCCCCAAGTTGATGGCTGTCTCCCTCGATTGTTCTTTACCTCATACAGAGCTTGCCCATCCACCTAGTCTAGCCCCCAGCTTGCTCACAGGATCCCATCTCCATACACCTCGTGTTCACTTTACAAGTGGACTGCCATGCCCACTCAGCATTCACTGGGCATTGGGGGATCTAACGTCACAAGATACCTTGAGAGACCAGAAGAGGCCAGGATGCAGTGGTGGCACACACCTTTAACCTCAGCACTCAGGAGGCAGAGGCAGACAGATCTCTATGAGTTCCAGGACAGCCAGAGCTACATAGTGAGACCCTGTCTCAAAACAAACAAACAAACAAACAAAAAAAACGAAAACAAAAGAGAGAGAGAGCAGAAGAGGGCACTGGACCCCTGTCGGCTAACTCAGCCCTAGCAGGGAGGCAGGTGGATCAGTGGTACAGTGTTAAGCAGAGGGAGGCTATAGAGCAGGAGTTCTCAACCTGTGGTCGTGACCCTCAGGTCGAATTACCCTTTTGCGGGGGTCACCTATGACCATCGGAATTTACATTACGATTCACAACAGTAGCAAAATTACAGTTATGAAGTAGCACCAAAATATTTCTGTGGTTGGGGGTCACCACAGCATGAGGAACTGTGTTAAAGGGTCGCAGTGTTAGGAAGGTTGAGAATCACTGGAGTCTGCTCTGCTTCAGAGCTAAGTACGTCTTCAGGCCTCAGTTTCCTCACCTGTCAGATAGGCTAGGGTAGCAGCGTTTTCCGTCTCAGTGAGCTGCTGTGAGAATGATCTTCATCCAGGGACAGCTCTTAAAACTGTGCCAGGAGTGGTGGTTGGCTGGAATATCAAGGAAGGCTTCCTGGAGAAGGTGTCACTGAGCCAGGTCTTTGCTGCAGAACAGAAGGAACTACCCATGTGAGGCAGAGAGGGCCTCGGGATGAAGGGAGGGGGCATGTAGAGGCACAAAGGTGAGATGAGGGGGAACTAAAAGCCAAGGGTAGAGTCAGTGCAGTGGGCCCCTTTTCTCTGTGGCTCCTTTAGTTCCGTACAGCTTACTGGAGGGGAGTTGGGCCTGCCTGGCTAGTGCTACAGCTTTTAATGTGATGAGGGGGTGATGTTCGTTTTGTGGTGAAGCCTTCCAGAGGCTCCTGGTGCACCCCTGGACTTATCCCTCATGACGGCTGAAATACCCGGGAATTGGAATTGGCACATCTGAGTTCTCGCCACAGCCCAGTCCCTCTTCTTGAGACTCAGTCCCCCTCAGTGACCAGAGGTGCTCGTAGCCAAGCTGCCCGATACTGCTGGCGGTCAGGTTGAGAGCAGAGAGCAGCTGAGGAGGCTCCTGGGTGGCGCCCTCCAGGCACCTCACTGAGCACTGTGCGCGCCCATGGGTCCGCTCTGGTCCTGTCTTCCCTGGCTGGACTGTAGGCTTTGGTTCCCTGGGCTGGCAGACCCAGAGAGGCGGCACTGAAGCGGCTGTGGCTGAGTCTCCCTCAGACTCACGGCACAACTAATCATGGCCCTGGGGCTGAGGGAGGAGGAGGGGGAACAGAGGAGGCCTGTCCTCCAAGACAGGCCTGTGGGCAAGAGTTTCCTGTGCGGTTCAGGCTGGAGGCCCAGCCCACCTCAGTACAGAGAAGCTTTCATGGCTGGGCCACCAGTGCAGGAACGCTGGGTGTGGGGGTCACTCAGGTGATGGGGGCTGGGTGTGGGGTCACTCAGGTGATGGGGGGCTGGGTGTGGGGGTCACTCAGGTGATGGGGGCTGGGCCAGAGTGGAAGTGAAAGGAAGGGACATAGCATCCAGGCGTCTCCCACTTTGTCAGTGAGGGAACTGAGGACCAAGGAAAGGAGGGAGATGTTCTGAGGCCACCAAGGGCACGCAGGGGTTCTGAATCCCCACAGAGCAGTGAGCAGAGGCGATGCCAGGCCACGGCTCCTGGTTCCGTTCCTGTCAGTGCGTGGCTCTGTGTATGAGCACACGGTGGGCGTCAACATCTTGGGACGATGGAAGTGTCCCTGCAGGCCACTGGGGTGGCCAAGCTCGGGCTCCGGTGTCCAGAGACCTTCCTGCACCTTCTCAGGACCCACCCAGGAGACACACTACCCAAAGCCACCTTCTGCCTCATTCCTGGCCACCGATCTGCCGCCTCCTGCTTCCTCCAAGCCCTTCAGGTACACCCCAACCTGAGTGTCCCCACCCTGCACCTCCACCCTCGGGCTAGCAGGAATGCTGGCCCATGCACACAGGAAGGGGTTCCCTGTCTCCTCCCCGACCCCCCGCAAAAAGAAAAAATATATTCTCCTCTCATCCTTCCCCCTCACAGCAGGGGCTTTGGACTGGGGTGGTGGTGAGTGTGGGCAGGGAGGGCTGGGCTCCCAATGACTGCCCTGCCCCCCAGGCCGGCTGCATCCCTGTGCTCCTCAGCCCTCGCTGGGAGCTGCCTTTCTCTGAAGTCATCGACTGGACCAAGGCAGCCATCATTGCCGATGAGAGGCTCCCGTTGCAGGTAGCTCAGGGTCTGTGCCACGGTGGGGGCTCTTCAGGGAGGGACCCCAGGAACTTGCCCCCCTTCTTATCATTCCTGTCGTCGTCCTTGCCTCCGGAGCTCCATAGACGTAGATGAAGGTGGAGACGCTGGAGGGTGCTGAGAGCAAGTTCTGAGGCACTTTCAGCCTCAGTTTCCCCATCTCTACAATGGGATAAGTTAGATCCGGTGATCTCTGGGGCTCAGCTGGAAGAAAATGAGTAAGGCCCTGTGTCTTTTCCATCTGATGAAATTAATTTTTTCTGGGTCTGAAGAATTCGTGGGAGCTGCCTCAAGGAGCCCCAGGAGTTAGGTGGTTAGGAGTTAGGTCCGAGGAGGAGGCGTGAAAGTGAGCAGTGACTGTCCTTGAACTGGGCGTGGTGGCCACACATAGAATCCCAACACTAGGGAGTGTGAGGCAGGGAGATCAGGAGTTCAAGGTCATCTCCTACTACATAGCAAATTGGAGGGTAGCCTGGGATAGTCTCAAAAAGAACATGTTCAAACAGGCTTGGACACACACACACACACACACACACACACACACACACACACACACAGTCTCCACATGACCTAAGCACTAAATGGGCATTTTCTAGTTGAGTCTTTACAACACCTATGATGGAGGCGTTTAATGTACCCATTCCACAGATAGGGAAAGTAAGACTGGAGGTATTGTGACAGTTACTGTCTCCCCCTCTCCACTTTGGTATTTTGGATAGAGTCTCATGTAGCCCAGGCTGGCCTTAAACCCCCTGTGCAGCCTAGAATGATCTTGAACTTCTGATCCTCCTGGCTCCAGCTCTTGAGTGCTGGGATTACAGGCATGTGTCAGTGTTGACAGTTTATGTGGTGTTGAGGATCGAACCCGGGGCTTTGAACATGCTCTGCAGGCACTTTGTCAACTGAGTCCCTCTGTTTCCCACACACACACAGCCACTCCTACCCTTTTTTGTTTTTTGTTTTGTTTCTAAGACAAGGTCTCTTAGTCCAAGCTGGCCTTGAACTCAAGACCCTCCTGCCTCTGCCTGCTAGGTGCCAGGATTGACAGGTATATTCCACCTCGCCTAACATTGTCACTTAAAATCAGCTGTGTGACCCTGAACACAGACGGGGTGCACATCTCTGGAAGCTCCCAAATCCCAGAGCTCTGACATCAGCTTCCTCCTTTCTGGGGTCAGGCAGGGCCCGACTCCGGGCCTCCTCTTTTCCTCTCTCTGCGCCTCCAGGTCCTGGCTGCTCTCCGTGAAATGCCGCCGTCGAGGATTCTCTCCCTGCGGCAGCAGACCCAGTTTCTGTGGACCGCTTACTTCTCCTCGGTGGAAAAAGTCATCCATACCACACTGGAGGTGACGGAGACTCACCTGCAGGCGCCCCCACCCCCGGGCTCCTCCCAGCTCTTCCCCCTCCATCCTTCTCTCCATCCTTCTCTGCCTGTGTTGTGGGTCCTCCCTTGGTGCTTCGGGAAGACCCAGTGGTGGCTGTGCGATCGCGGACACACGTTCTCCCCCAGTCCTGAGCTTGCATGTCAGAGGACACCACGGTGGCCTGTGGATTTCAAACATAGGCTTCCTCTCCCTAACTCATGGCAGAAGCAGTCTGGAGGGCTGGGTTGGGAAAGGGTCCGGTTCTTTCAGAATTTTGAGTCCTGAAAGAAGGGCATGACCCCACGTGTGTGTGTGTGTGTGTGTGTGTGTGTGTGTGTGTGTGTGTGTGTGTGTGTAGTGAGGAAAGGAGGGAGGGCATGTCACCATCTGTCACCTGTACATTCCCACTACAGCAGAAGGCTCCTCTGGCTTCGAGCTTCTCCGCTGTTCTGCACCGGAAAGGTGTGGGGGTCCCATCCCGCAACCCCTCAGGCCCCGCCTCTTGCAGGCTCTGCCCCTCCTCTGGCCCCACCCACAACCCTCGGTCTGAACCCCACACGTTAGCCACGCCCCCTGCAAGCCGCGCCTCTTTTCACAGATCATTCAGGACCGGGTCTGGGGGGCCTCAGCTCACCCCTCACTGATGTGGAACAGCCCCCCAGGGGCACTCCTGGCTCTCCCCACTTTTTCCACGAGCCTGAAGGACTTCCCCTTTTATCACCAGCAACAGGGTACGTCCTGGGGGTGGGACAACTTGAGGTGACCCCAGCCCTCCCCAGGTGTGCCCTAGCTTCAAACTCTAACATCTCTCCTGGTTCTTTGGGGTCCCCAACTGAGGTCACTCTCCAAGGGGCCCCGCCTTCTCCCTCCTAACTAACGCCTGTGTCTCCTTCCTCCAGGCTCCAGCCCTGAGAGCCGTTTCAGCGCCCTGATCTGGGTAGGGGTCTCTGGCGAGCCCCTGCTGAAGCTTATCCAGGCGGTGGCAGGTTCCCGGCACTGTGCCCAGGTCTGCCCTCCCCCCAGCCCCCCCAGAATGGAGCCCTGGGGTCCAGGGAGGACACAAGGAACAGAGCCAGGCCCTAGCTGAGCACACATCTATGGGAAAGGCACAGGGAGGAAGGATTTCCAGAGTCTTGCTGACTCTAAGTCTCAAGCTTCCTGTTCTTTCCCTGAACTCCGTCAGAACTGGTGAAGTCCTAGAAGAGCAGGCGCTTCTTGGTGAGGCTGGAAGGAAGCATGCATTTGTTCATTCATTCATTCACTCATTCATTCTCTCACCTTGAGATCAGACCTGGGGCATTAGTGCTAAGGACCAAAGAAGCAGGAGAGGACTCCTCCCTATCATTTGTAATGTTAGCAGGTTCTTGGTGCCAAGACCGTCCAGTCTCACCGAGAACACAGGTGGCCCGGGTGTAGTGGCTCATGCCTGTAATCCCGGCACTCGGGCTGAGGCAGGAGGGATACTGAGAGTTGGAGGCAGGCTAGCCTGGGCCACCCAGTGAGTATAAGGCCAGCTGAGACTACGTAACAAGATTCTGTCTGGAAAGCCATAAGACAAACAAACAAAAACCCAACAGGGCTGGAGAGATGGCTCATTGGTTAGGAGCTCTTGTTCTTTCAGAGAGCCCAGGTTCGGCTCCCAGCGCCCACAGGATGGCTCACAACCGTTGGTGACTTCAATACTTCAGTTCCAGGGGGA
>NC_051064.1:135345008-135375008 GCF_004664715.2 Peromyscus leucopus
AGTATTCCCTCCATCCCACCAGCTCGTAGGCCATGCTCCAGTCCTGGCCCCCTCCCCTCCCTGACATGCTGCCTCTGGTCCCCCATAACCTTCTGCTCTCTGCCCCGCCTCCCCCCACCCCAGCTACAATGTTCCTCTCACCTCGCGGGGGGTTACCTCGGACTGACTCCGCTTTTTCCTGTCCCCTCCTTGCTGCTGATTCCCCTGGCGGTCTCTCCCGAACCCCTCCCGGGAGGTGCTCCCCTACATGACTGTCAGGGTCCCGCCGTTCTCAGCCTCGCCCCCTCTTCCGCCACCTGCCCACTTCCGCCACTGGGCACCGCGCACGTGCGGAGCTAGGAGCACACCCCCAACCCTGCGCCCCCCGCCGGAGGACCTCTCTACACCCAGCCCAGCCCCGGGATCTCCAGGCGCAGCCTCACCTGTGGCCAGAGCAAAGCCGAGAGCTGTCTGCTGCGTCCCCGCCGCGGAGTCACAGATAAAGCGGCGGCGGCCACGCCCCAAGCGCGGAGGGCGGCTCTGGACACCAGCGACTCACCCGCCTCCGCCAGGCTTATGCAAGCCTCGGCTGCAGGAGGAGTCACTCCTGATCGCATCCCAGGACTTCCTGTGGTCACAGTACAGTCTGAAATTGGAGGCCCGGAGATCCTAGGCTCGGCAATGGGGCTGCAAACTCCTGCTGAGTTTATCCACTTCCCCAAAGTGCAGGCTTCAGGCTGGTGATAGCTGCAAGAGACTGGGATGAGTGTCCCAGCAAGAGCTCTCAACACACATCACTCATCCCTCACGGTAGCCCAGATCTGGTAGAGGGAGCTGCTCCCCAAGCTGGGGTCTCTGGCTTATCAAGGTCTCACCCCATGACCTCGGGGAATTCTCCTGTCTTGGTTTGTCTAGATGTCTATTGTCAAAAGAGCCTCTCCCTATTGTCAAATCTCGGTCCAGGTGTGGGCACATCCCTGTGCGTTTTTTAAAGTCAGGGCAGGCCTTCCTTCGGTAAATACTGGCTCACAGTGCCTCATGCGCCCCTTCCTGTGATGTGCAGAGACCCATACCTAACAAAAAAATGAAGAGCCAGCCTGGGTCTTGAGTGCACAGGGCCTGACTGATGGAGGATGGAGGCTCGGCTCTCAGTGAGCTCCTGAGTCTGGTGTTCTGGCACATGAGCAGGATGGGAGCCTGGTGCTACCCAGCTCACCACCTGGCCTTGAACAAGCCTCTTTGCTCTCTGGGCCTCAGTGCTAGGGAGCAAGGTTGTTAGGGTTAGGTCAAACGGTGAGCATGGAGATCTTTGGGAACTGCACAATGTGTATTTCACTCTGTACTGTGATGAAGTATGTAATCTTAATGTGATGGTGTGAAACTGGCCTCTCCTTCCAGTTCAAACCCCCAAATTCCCTAATCCGTGGGGCAGGGTGGCAGGCCTGCCATCCCAGCTATTCTGGAGGCTGAGGCAGGAGGACTGTTTGAGCCCAGGAGTTCAAGGCCAGCCTGGGCAACATAAGGCAACTCTGTCTCAATAGGATAAATAAAAAGTAAAGACCTACCCAGCATCGTGGTGCACTACTTTAGACCCAGCACTCAGGAAGCAGAAGTGGGGGAATCTCTGAGTTCGAGGCCAGCCTGGTCTACAGAGTGAGTTCCAGGACAGCCAGGGCTGCACAGAGAAACCCTGTCTTGAAAAACAAAACAAACAAACAAACAAAAACAACAACAACAAAAACCACAAAACACTTGGAAGATGGCTTGGATTCAGCTTCCATTTTTGGAAGGAAGGTCAAGCTCAGTTTACTTTTATTCTTTGTTATGTTTTTTTTTTTGTTATTGGCTTTTTTTTGTTCATTTGTGTGTTTTTAAAAAGAGTCTCACGCAGTTTCTGCCTGGAACTCACTATGTAGCAAAGGCTGTCCTGAAATTCCTGGTCCCCCTGGCTCCACCTCCCAAGTGTTGAGCCCGCAGGCATACACCCCCACATCGCTGCTTAGCTCACTTTTAAACCCACAGTTCACACTTACTGCGCTTGGCATGTGACAAACATCGAGCCAAACACTTGCTCGCTTGACCCACACAAGCCTGTGAGATAGGCACTGTGTTTAACTCACTCTGCACACGGGGGGGGGGGGGGGGAGGAGCACCCTCAGAGGGCTCACAAGGGCCTTTTCCACGATCTTGTCTAGACCCGGAGCATTCCTTTCAGGTGAATGTGATGGCCACTCTTTTATGGATAGAAAAGTTGAGGCCACCAGCCAGGAAAGAGGTGTCCCAGCTCAGGCAGCTAGAGATGTATCTGCCCCAGGCTCTGGGCAATGGCCCAGGAGGTGTGCTTGCAAGAAAGAAATCACTCAGCTACGACACTCCACTTCGGATATCTGAGAGCCCAGTAATTGAGTAAGGACAGTGGTCAGCCATGGAGCCTCATCGCCCATGCGGAGTCCATAACGTATGCTGTTGATCCATGGCACGTAATAACATCGTACTTGTCTGTGGCTGAGGAAACAGGTCCCAGGCCACCCAGTCACTTCGCACTGGGCCTCCATCCAAGCCAGCTCTTATCTGTGGCGCAGGGCTGGTATGAAGGAGTAACCCTGAGTTCCTCTTTAGCATGTCCTGCTTTTCAGCAACACCCGTGCCCAGCCCAGGCAGCAGGGAAACAGCATTGGGGACACCACCTCCCACAGCTCAGTTCAGACCATTGGGGGAGGCAGGGACTCGCTGTTCCAGAAGCACAGACAGACCCCCTGCCACCCAGAATCCTTTCAGTGTCATCCGGTTGTCTCAGATCCTAGTAACAAGATCGCCAGTGAGATTGGATTTCTCGGCCAGCCTCCCTCGAACCTCTGACAGAAGTCAACAGGCCTCAGGAGCCAGCCTCTGAACTGGAATTCATCAGGAAAGGTCTTCAAGGTTCTCATGGTAAGAGAGAGGACGAAGAGGTGGTACCTGTGCCAACAAGATTGCACATTCATGGACTCTGCCATGCGCCAGCTGTGTTACTGTGAGCAAGGCACGTGCCCTCTTTGGAGACATCTCCTCCACTGAGAGAGGAAGCGGGGGTGGGGTGGGGGGGTGGGGGGTGGGGGGGGGAGCCTGGGGAAGTCAGAGCACCAAGTATGAGTCCATTTGCTTCTCCTACCACATGAGTCTCAGAAATTGAATTGGTGTCCATGAGGCTAAGCAGCAGGAACCTTTCCAATGAGCCATCTTGCCTGACAAATGCCTATTATTTCACATTTCACTTCCCCATCAACTTTTGCTTAGTGAGAAAAGGAAAAGTAGCCCTGGAAGGTTGAGGTTTGGCTCTGTTGAAGTCTTTCTGGTCTCACAACAAAGCTAGTATTGAAAGCCTAGTTTCAATTGGGGTCTAGTTGGACTGTAATTGCAGACCTGCCTGGGGTAGGATGAACTTCCTAGTCGATGGTCCTGGGACCAGTACCTCAGGATGAGGATCCCCAGGGCCTCAGGAGAAAAAAGAGAACATCCAAAGGCCGAGGCATGCAGGCTGAGGACAGTGAGTGCACGGACCGTGACCTGGGGGCTGGGAGCAAGGTGGGGCTTCTGGAGAACTGAACACAGAGACGTGAGAGCAGGACAGCGCAGGACAGGGGCTTCAGCAGGCCAGGTGTCCCCTGTGACAACATGGCTTGGCATCTTGAAGCTGAAAATTCCAAAGAAAAATGGCCACAGCACAAGCTATGTTCCTCCGACTCCCTGCCTCTCTATGGAGACAGGCGGGCATGTGTACTTCCTGAGTCACTGGACAGAGGCGGCTGCAGGAACATCTCCCCAGGTACCATGGACCTGGACTGGGCATCTTGGGATGGTTGGGAAGGGGAGTGGTCCCAGGCAACCCTGCTGGTAGAGACTGTCCTTGGTAGGATCTTCAGATGGCGATCCTACAGTGATTGTCTCCAGTATGGCAGACACAAGAGTGCCAGACCAAACTTCAGCCTCAGCTGTGGAGGACTCGACCGCGCTCACTGACTCAGCCACCTCCACTTTCCTGCCTTGGGGACAGTTGGCTGGAGCAGACAGTTGACACCCAGGGGACACAGTGCTGTTGGGAGCTTTTGTACAGGCCCTGGCCTCCTGTCCAAATGGAGCTGTGGGCTTCTGGGGGAACTGAAGGGAGAGACGTGACAGGACTCTGGAGAGAGTAGGCTGGGACGGGACAAGGGCTTCAACAGGCCAGGTGTCTCCTGTGGCAAAACGGCTTGGCATCTTGCCTGAGAAAACCACTTACACTGTCTTCACGTGAGACGCCCCAGGATACAGGCTCTGTATCTGGGATGGACTGGCACTTCCCCCACCTGCTTGGGTTGGTTCTACAGGAGGTGAGGTCACAATGGCAAGGAGGTGTGAAGGTGCAAAGTGTCTCCAGGAGTCTCCATTCCCACTCCAGGCTCAAAGATGCAACACCTGCCCAGCCCTGTGACCTCTGCACCCTCTCACGACGTCCCTTGGGGTATGAGAGTGACCTGAGATGCCTCAGGTGAGGCTGATTGCTGAATATGTGGAACCTGTGCAAAATGAAAGTGCCAACCTTGAGATTACAAGACAGCGATGCAGAGTCCCTTAGTAAGCCTGGGGACTGACTGTCAGTGCTCAGGGCTCTGCTGGTGACCTGGTCCCAGAGAGTGCCATGCCTGTCTGATCGCCACTCAGAGCGCTATCTAATGCTACCCAATCACAGAGGGCCTGCCCACCTCAGCTTCCGTCAGGGCCTTCCACTCCTGGGACTGAAGGACCGATTCTCCCCTCCAGGGAATGTCAGCCCCTAGAGGTCCTGAGTGACGCCTGGTCACTGCTGTGTCTCGGAACATTCTAGACACCCAGAAAGTACTCTGTAGAGACGAATGCAAAGGAAAGAGTGGGGAAGAGAAGGAGGGGGAAGAGAAGAAGGAGGGAGGAGATCTTCAGGCCTGGAGCAGAGCTAAGCTTGGGAAAGCAGTTATTGATTACCACTCAATTGCCCAAAGGAGACTATTTAATGATTTAAAGTCACCGGGGAGATGGGCCAGTAGTTTAGAGCACTGGCAGCTGTTTTAGAGGACCTGGGTTCAATTCCCAACACCCACAGAGCAGCTGTCAACTGTTAACTCCGGTCCCAAGGAGATCTGACGCCCTCTTCTGGTCTCTTCGGGTACTGCATGCAAGTGATCCGCAGACAAAACACTTGTACACATAAAACCAAGTTCAGTTCCAGGCTAGCCAGGACTACATGGTGAGACTTAGTCTCAGAAATAATATCAACATGTTTTTTTTATATAAATAAAGTGTTTGGGAGCATTTTTCTTAGAAATCTGAGCGTCAAGTTGCAGGGACTGTGAATGATTTTGGCCGTGGAACCAGAGCCAGTCCACTAGAAGTATCCCCGAAGGTCCGGGGGGGCCAAAGGCACAGGAAGCCATTTCTTCTAGAAGTAGGGTTCCCACCTTGCTGGGTGTGCTGGCCCTTCGTGCACATTCGTCCCCAGCCCCTCGTTTACACAAATGGCTAAATTCCCTTTAGTGTTGGGAGCTCTCTGGGCCTCTGCTCTTTTCGTGTACACAACCACACACCCCCTCCACCCCCGATGTTTAACTTCCTGCCTGCTTCTGGTCTTTGGTTACAGACAGTATTACACTGGCTGACCTTTCACCTACATCGTTTTGCTTAAACCAGGCGGTCTGTAGGGCAAAGTCCTAAAAGCAGAAGTGTTGAGTCAAATGATTTGGGGAGCCGCGGCGTCGAGCAGAGAACCTGGCCTCAAACTTCCAGAGATGCCAGCTGGCCCTGTTCGGACAGATCTTTCCCCTTTAGATTGTGAGTGAGGCTGGATCTGCATCAAAACACAGGGAAGAAAGGTCTGGAAAGATGGCGCAGCAATTAAGGGCTTGGTACCCACGAGGACAGAAGAAAGAGTTGGGTCCCCGGGAAACAGTTACAGATGGATGTGAGCCACCATGTGGGTGCAGAGAATCAACCTGAATTGTCTGCAGGAGCAGCAAGTGCTCTTAACCACTGAGCCATCTCCCCAGATACATCGTTTCTTTCTGTCTCTGTCTATCCCTGTCCCTCTTTCTTTCTTTTGAAACATGGTATAGCTTGGAATTCACTCTGTAGCCCAGGCTGGCCTTGAACTCACAGAGGTCTGCCTGCCTCTGCCTCCTGAGTGCTGGGACTGAAGTGTGTGTCACCATGTCCTGCCGAAGCTTTGTTCCTTATTTTTTCGGTGTGTGTGTAAATGCACGTGCAGTTGCTCCAGAAGGCCAGCCTCTTCTAATCTAGTTAAACTAATTTCCTAGAGCTGGAGTTACGAGGATTCATGAGCCCTTTAGCCCCCTAACATGGGATCTAAGAACTGAAGTCAGGTCCTCTGGAAGAGCAGCAAGGGCTCTTAACCCTTGAGCCATCTCTCCAGCCCCCAAGGACAAGCTGGGTTGTAAAGCAGCAGCCCCCAACTGCTGTGGGTCTAACTGCATTCTCTTTCCATGTCTCCCCTCTGAGCCCAGGGAAGAATAAAGAGTGAAGACATAGAAATGTATTAACATGAAAGCAGGGGAATGGGTGGGGCAGTGGTGTCACACGCCTTTAATCCCAGCACTCAGGAGGAAGGGGCAGGTGCATCTCTGTGAGTTCGAGGCCAGCCTGGGCTACAGAGTGAGTTCCAGGACAGGCTCCAAAGCTACACAGAGAAACCCTGTCTCAAAAAAAATGATAATAAAAATAAAAATGGGAATAGCAGTGGTGGTGCACGCCTTTAATTCCAGCACTCAGGAGGCAGAGGCAGGCGGATCTCTAAGTTCAAAGCCAGCCTGGTCTACAGATTGAGTTCCAGGACGGCCAGGGCTACACAGAGAAACCCTGTCTCAAAAAAACCTCAAAAATAATAAATAAACAAACAAATAAATAAATGATAAAAAATAAATGAGGACAGAAATGAACTTCCACAATAATTCCTGAAGTTTGACTCAAGAGACACATGTTTGCTCACAACTAAAATCTACCTGGGTGTGGTTCCGAGCTTTGGTCTTGTTTTCCAGATAGGCAAGAGGATCTTGGGGTGTAGATGGAAGTTGTCTGGTCTTCATATGATCCAGGGAATCTTTCTCATTGTGTGTGTGTGAGGAGCAAGGGGAGTCAGGAAGACCCGGATGCTAAGCCAGCTTTTTTTTTTTTTTTTTTTTTTTTTTTTGTTTTTTTGAGACAAAGTTTAGTCCTGGCTGTCTGGAACTCTCTCTGTAGACCAGGCTGACCTTGAACTCACTGAGATCCTCCTGCCTCTGGCTCCCAAGTGCTGGGATTAAAGGCATGAGCCACCACAGCCTCTAAGTCGGATTTTAAAGGTCTTTAATCACCTTTATATTGATTTTGAAAACAACTGTCTTTGGAGAGGCACTGTTCTCTCTGCCGTGACACACATCACAGGTCCTAGTTGGTTGGTCAAACCAAGTTGCACAGTCTCGCTAACTTCTAAAGGAGAGGAAGTATAGTGTGCGGAGAAGGAGACATGAGCAGCCACGACTTAGTGACCAGCACTCAGAAACAGCCAGACTCGGCCAGGCTCCCTCTCCTACCTCGAAAAGGCCTCGGAGGGGAGGTTCATGGCCAGGCAAGCATCCTGCCTCTCAACTGCAACCCAACCCTAAACAAACAGAATCCTTCCCAGACTCAATGCCTGGTTTCCTGAGGCCTCTGGGAGTTTATGTCAGGCACTGGGCTCTGAATTCTCTCAGTTTTCCTGTTTAGAAGAGAGGTCCAGGATCTTTCACAGACGGCAAAGTCTGGGAGGATCCTTTGACCAGAGGCAGCTCACGGCTGAGGAAACAGGGCCCAGAATACAGACGGCCTGACCAGCACCTAGGCAACTTGGTGGTAGTCTCACCAGTACGCAGTACAGACTGTCTTCTCTTGGGGACCACCAAGGAACCCACTGAATGAACAGGATTTGGCTTGGTGCAGGCAGGTCCCTTGCTTGGTTCCTAGAACCCCTGGGACTCTCCTGGGACCCTCAGGCCTGGGGTGGGATGGTCCAGAACCCTTCCATAAGTCTTCTAGGGCACGGGAAGTGGGTCCTCCTTACTGGTTTCGTCTCTCTAAAGCTTTTGCCTGTTTTGGCTGGAATAGCTGGGGCAGTGGGGCATTGTGTCACACACACACACACACACACACACACACACACACACACACACACACACACCCCTTTCCTCCTCCTAGCTTTATCGGAACAGCGTCTCACTCTGTAGGAATGCTGGTAGCTTAATACTGCTTCTATTGACCAAGATGGCCATGAATTTACCACAATCCTCCTGCCTCTGTCTCCTGAGTGTTAAGTTTACAGCTGTGGCTCACCTACCACACCACCAATGCCTGGCTTCCTCCACTGACAGAGTGACATTGCCCAATTCCCCGGTTTCTTCTGTCACTTACTTATTATATATTTATAAGCAGGGTTTCAAGTAGCCCAGGCTGGCCTGGAATGCTCTGTGTAGCTAAGAATGACCATGTGCATCTGGTCCGCCGGAGGCCAACACCCAAGTGCTGTGGTTGCCGATGTGAGCCTGTTGCTCATCCTGGCGTGACCAGCTTCATCATTTCCATACCTTGCTTCCCAAGGCAGTTTTGTAAGGAGGAAAAAGCAAGATGTAGAAAAAGGCTTTCGTTTGACCTGTAATTGGTCCTCACTGCTTCTGGATCAAACCAACCCGAAGACTGATCCCGTGTGCTTACCACTCCTCAGTTTCTGCATTTATATCCATCTGCCATAGGAGAACCTTGCTTGGGCATGGCGCTTTTGAAGACGAATAGCCTCGGCACATAATCACCTTTCTTCTGAAGGTTCTGCTGGCCAGCATCTGGAAGCTGAAGACAAGAATCAAGGGAGGTGGGGACAACTTGTCGCTTCAGGCCAAGCTGACACAGCCAGAAGCCCAGGC
Organism: Peromyscus leucopus; assembly: GCF_004664715.2. Lineage (NCBI taxonomy): Eukaryota > Metazoa > Chordata > Mammalia > Rodentia > Cricetidae > Peromyscus > Peromyscus leucopus. Next base: position 135,353,921 of record NC_051064.1, read on the forward strand.
ACCTTCCTCCCACAGATACTGATGGAAACCCTTCCTCACAGTTCCAGGGACACTGGTGCTCACAGGATGGGCACAGTCTCCATATTATAATTTGTGGGTTGGGGCACAGGGGTCTATATCAATACCATGAAGGCAGTGTAGGAAATAGGGAGAAGCTGGGCTGTGGTGTGCACGCCTTTGATCCCAGCACTTGGGAGGCAGGTGGATCTCTGAATTCAAGGCAAGCCTGGTCTACAGAGTGAGTTCCAAGACAGCCAGGGCTACCCTTGATGGAGAGAGAGAGAGAGAGAGAGAGAGAGAGAGAGAGAGAGAGATGCTGGGGGCAGGAGTGGCCATTTTTGAAGGCTCTCACCTTTCTCCACCAAGAACACCAGAACATACTGTTCCCACCACAGCTTATGAATGGCTGTGCCCTTTGCACACATTAAGTGGTATCTCTGATCCTCCTTGGAAACCATAAGTCAGCGTTTTTGTTTTTTTTTTAACCTCCCAGCCCCCACCCCTGTCCACACAGATGGGTGACAGCCAGCAGAACTGGTTAGTATTCGAACCCAAGTCTGCCTGTCCTTAAAGCCCTTCTTGTCTTTCATGGTTCACATCCAGGATCCTCCTGCCCAGGCTGTTTTTCAGCCTCAAGGTCAGTGCAATGCCATCATCACCAGTAAATATTTAAGCACCTAGTTATGGGGATACAGGTCACCCCAGGTCTCACCCAGATGGCCTGGAGGGCTGGACAAAGGGCACAAGCAGACAAGATATGATTGTTCAGGCAAGGTCTGAACTGAGGCCAGGATATAATGGTCCAGAAAATAACCCCAGGAGCAAAATCAGGTTATCTGCCACCCAGAGGCCAAGAGTCGGGACACTAATCAGGTTCAAACTGTAGAATGGACGCCCCTCAGGCTGGTTGTAGATGTTTCAGGTCTAATAAAAAGGAGACCAACCTGGGCACCCCACTCTGCTTTTGTTTTATCAGTGGGGTCTCATGTAGCCCAGGATGGCCTTGAACCATGTACCAAAGATGACCTTGAAACTTCTGATCCTCCTGCCTCCACTTCCTGGGTGCTTGGATTATAGGCATGGATTTTTTTATGCTGCAACTCAATTCCTAGCACCTGTGTGTTAGGCAAGCTTTCCAGCACTGAGGCTGTACCTCAAACCCCGCCCAGGATTAAAAGCAACAACAACAATAATAAATAATGATAATAATTTTTTTCTTTTCTTTTTGGTTTTTCAAGACATAGTTTCCCTTGTTGTCCTGGAACTCACTATGCAGACCAGGATGGCCTCAAACTCACAGAGATCCTCCTGCCTCTGCCTCCCGAATGCTGGGATTAAAGGTGTGCGCCACCACGCCCGGCGACCCCTCAAGTTTTTAAGTGTAGCAGTTTGTGGAAGGAACAGGGTGCAGGGAGGAGGGACAGGCAGCGTTTGATGTCTAAGGAGAAATGGTGTAGCCTTGGGTTCTAAGGCAGAGAACTTGAGGGCTCTGGGCTGGCGTACAGTAGGCACATGGAAAATGGTAGGTAGAGTGCAGGACAGAGAAGCATGGAAAACAGAGACCCTCTGGCCCAGGCAGGACCATGGTTTTGATCTGTTTGCCTTCGCTTTCGTTGTGAAAGTGGGTGACTTGCTGTTCCTCTGGGCCTCAGTTTCTTATAAGGAGCCAACTTCTGAACATTTGTGTTTGAACCCACAGGTCAGCACTGGCCTCGACCTCGGCCAGAGAAGCTTCTCTCTGCAGTGGGCAGCAGTTAGTGCAGAGACTCACAAGCCATCAGTGTTGAGAATAAGTTACAAATGAGTGCTCAGTCACACACGGGACATCACCACCACAGCCTCCACCAAGGCTCAGGGGTGGAGAGAGCCCGAAGCTGGGGAGGGGTGCCATGAGATGCCAAGGTCTCCTGGACACGGCGTGGCTGTTGTACTCACGATCTCACTGCAGCTGTGGTTATCTGGACAAGATTAATTCAACATGGTCAGCAGTCCAGCGGGACTCAGTGGACTCTATGAGTCATTGTATCTTTAAGGGGGGAGGGCGCGGAGGCAGGCAGATCTCTGTGAGTTCTAGACCAGGGCTCCACAGTGAGGTCCTGTCTGGGGACAGAAAGAGAACATGAAGGAGGACATGATGGAGGGGGTAAGAGAGCAGGCTGGCGTGGATATAATCAAAATACATTATTTATAGGCATGAAACTGTCAAGGAATAGTTCCTTGCTTTGTCTTAAAGGAACAGATCGCATTTGGTGGCCTCAGACCCTTCAAGGTCCTCCTTGGGTCCTAACTAGATAGGCTGGACCCTCCAGTTACAGTAAGCCCAGTTGGAGGTTCACAGGTCTGCAGATTCCACCCACTCTCCAAGCCTGGCAGTGCGGAGGTGCAGCAGTAGTCATCGGTGAGCATCCCAGCATGACCCAGCTGTCTCCTCACTCCGCAGCAGGACACAGTGTGGCAATGGAAATTTCCACTCCGCCCCTCCAGCCCGGCAGGGAAATGAGGCTGTCCTTTCAGCTTCCAAGTGGAAATTTCCACCCACAGAGACACAGGCACAGATATGTGTACTGAGAGAAGGGAGGAGGATGAGGGGGCGGGGGGGGGGGGAGAGAAAGGGAGAGGAGGAAGAGAGGGTGAGCTGGCAGGAGATCCAGAGTCAAGGAGCTAAAGACAGACGGGGATCATCACAGTGAGAGGAGGTGTGGGACCGTTTCTGGTCCCCGGCTATATGGAGGATAGTCAGGGGTCCAGTTATCTCCCTTCTAGAAACATTGAGTGCCTCACCTGCTACATATTGGGGCCTATTCCAGTTACCGGGGACATGGTTGCTAACAGGATAGACATCTCTACCTTCCTGGAGGATATCACAGGGGAGAGAATTACTTAATTTCCTCACTGCCGCAACAAAAATCCTGACAAAAAAGGATGCTTCTGGAAGGCAGCATCTGTTTGACTTGCAGTTTCGGGGTACAGCACATCACGGCAGCAAAGGCGAGGAGCAGGAGCAGCTGGCCACAGTGCTCCAGTCAAGTAGCAGGAAGTAGCTGGGCATGGCTGTGCACCCTTTTAATCCCAGCACTCGGGAGGCAGAGGCAGACAGATCTTTGAGTTCGAGGCCAGCCTGGTCTACAGAGTGAGTCCAGGACAGCCAGGGCTCCACAGAGAAATTCTTGCCTCAAAAAAAGTAAAAAATAAATAAATAAATAAATAAACCAGAAAGAAAGAAAAAGAAAAATAAGGAGGAGGGAAAAAAAAGGAAAAGGAGAAGGAGGAGGAGGAGGAGGAGGAGGAGGAGGAGGAGGAGAAGAAGAAGAAGAAGAAGAAGAAGAAGAAGAAGAAGAAGAAGAAGAAGAAGAAGAAGAAGAAGAAGAAGAAGAAGAAGAAAGCAATAAAGCAATGACTTTGTTTAGCTCTTACACAGTCTGGACCACCAGCCGGTAGAATAGTACAGTTTATTTATTTATTTTTTCTGAGTCCCACCCCACAGTCCACATTTAAAGTCCACATTTAATTCCTTGTAGATACACCTAGAGATTTTACCTGTTCAGCAATTCTGGATCCTGCCAAGTGATGGTCAAGATTAACCATTGAGGAGCAGGGATCCACATAAATAACTGTGAAAGAAAACAAGGCAAGGTAGGAGACAGGAATGATGCTGAGGTCAGCAGTGGCTGTTTTAAAGAAAGTCACGTGTGTGATTAGCAAGGGTGCAAAGGGTGTATGATAGATAGCAAAGGCCCTGAGGCAGGGGTGAGCCTCGGAGGAAGACCTTGCCACGCTGGGAGCCTGCTGGCCGCGCTAGGGATTGGATTTCCTGTTTAGTGCCATGGAGCCCCATGGAAGGTGTTTTTAGCAGAGGAGTGACATTATCTTTACAGACTTCTCAAAGGCTTCTTTCTTTCCTGTGAGGCCACCGTGTGTCAGTCAGTTGGGAAGGAACTCCTGGGAGATCTGTGGCCACAACCCTTAGAGACATGTGTGCGGTCACTGGAGGTCCCTGCTCGCCCTCCTCTGGCTATTAATTGGCCTCTGACAAAATGGGAGAAAACAGCAGGGACCTTCCAACCCAAGTCCGCAGCCCTAAAGAGCATCCCTCATCATCGTCATAGCCCTGGCAAGGTGGGAGCCTGGCGATATCACGTTGGCAGATGGTAGGTCTCAGGTGACGATATCACCCTGCAGGACCAAGCTGGGCATGGCTCCGGAACACTGCCCCATGTCCCCTCACCTCCTCAGCCCTGCTTGGGGCAGCTGTGGGAGGGCTGAATGTTCTTTGTCTTTGCAGGGCTAGGGTAGAACCCAGAGTCCCCCACACCCCAACCCGGAAGCTCCTCCTAACAGAACCTCCTGAGCTACCTCTCAAGCCATGCCAGCCAAGTCCAGAAGCAAACTGGGGAGTGACCCTCATGTGTGGGCACCAGGTGGGTGGCACCTCCAGGGAGGCACCAGCAATGGTGGTGGTATGGACAGATGCAGTGGGGATGGGTGCCACCCTGGCCTGGTACGTGCCGGAGCTGGGTCATCCCCTGTGGGTTGGATTCTGGTGGAGCTTTAGGAAGCAGATCAAAATTCCTGGAGGCAGCGTGAAGCCTGGGTGTACAGTGATGTAAGGTGCTGAATTGTGTTGGTCAGCACAGTGAGTCAGCACAGGACTTCTGGTCAACAGATTCCCAAGTGTCTCTCATGCCCTGTGCTAACCACTGGTATACCCGACCCACGTCACCATGTCCCACCAATGACCCCACCAGCACCTGTCATACCACGAGGCTTGTCCACTATCTGCAACCTAATGGATCATGTGGCCTTGTCCTGAGACTTGTCCCACATTCCTATCACCCAGCATGCAGTGAGCTTCTTGGAAAGCACACACACGGGTGAAGGGTGCAGGACCCTTGATGCCTGACCACAAAGGGTGGGCGACAAGAGCAGCCTGTGTCTAGAGCAAGGAGAGCGGGAAAATCAGGAAACAGTTTGCTGCATATGAACAGAAGAGGCCCAGGAGAGGTGGCAGGCGGAAGGATTGTAGCTTCTGGAATCAAACACTCTGGGTTTGAACCTAGCACAGCCATTATTAGCCACGTGACGGACCTTCTCCATCTTGCTATAGAATGGGGGCAAGTCACCTCCCTCAGAGAGAATGTGGCCCGGTATTTGGCTCATACAGAACATCGGGAGAAATGCTGGTTATTCGGGTTGCTTAAGGTCGTGTGTGGGTGAGAACTGTGAGAGCAGATGTGCCCCACCTCACCTGGAACATCAAACTCTAGCACCTAAGGAACTTCTCAAAAGATCCCTGGTCCTGAGGAATCCAGAAATCAGGCCTGTCTTCCAGATTCCACCAGAGGGCGCACTTCTTAAGGTTGGAGTTCGGTCTGTTGTAATCATTTGCTAATTTTTCTCAACCCCTACATAGCTCTGCAAATATTTTTTTTCATTTGGTTTTGGGGATTGAATCAAGGCCTCATGCATTTTAAGCACATACTCGAACACCACACTAGCCTTGAATATTTTTTTTTTTTTTGATTTTTCGAGACAGGGTTTCTCTGTGTAGCTTTGCGCCTTTCCTGGGACTCACTTGGTAGCCCAGGCTGGCCTCGAACTCACAGAGATCCGCCTGGCTCTGCCTCCCGAGTGCTGGGGATTAAAGGCGTGCGCCACCACCGCCCGGCTTTAGCCTTGAATATTTTTAATGACTGAACAGATAACTTGGACAGGTAGGGAGCTCCTATGCCCACCCCCCCAAAGCTGAGGACCGAACCCAGGGCCTTGCGCTTGCTAGGCAAGCGCTCTACCACTGAGCTAAATCCCCAATCCCTCCCCACCTTTTTTTTAAAATTGTCTACATGGTACATGATATGTGTTCATGCGGGTGTGGTCATGTGTGTGTTTAGGTGTGCATGCATGTGTGTGCACATTCAAGTGGAGGACAGGGGTTGACACTGGGTGTATTCAATTGCTCTCCATATTATTATTATTAGTAGTAGTATTTATATTTATTAGAGTCAGAGTCTCACTATGTAGCCCTGGCTTGCCTGGAACGCACTGTGGACAAGGCTGGCCTTGAACTCACAGAGATTCTCCTGCCTCTGCTTCCTGAGTGCTTAAAGGCTTTGCACCATCATACCCATCCCACCTAATACTTTTGATATAAATTCTTTCACCAAACCCAGCTTATTAGCCAGGCGGTGGTGGCACACACCTTTAGTCCCAGCACTCGAGAGGCAGAGGCAAGCCATCTCTTGAGTTTGAGGACAGCCTGGTCTACAGAGTGAGTTCCAGGATAACCAGGGCTATGCAGAGAAACCCTGTCTCAAAAAGCCAAAAAACAAACAAACAAACAAACAAACAAACAAACAAACAAACAAAACACCACCAGCGCCACCACCACAAACAAAACCCCAGCTCCTCGACTGGCTATCCTGACCAGCCAGAGAGCTCCAGGGGCCACCTGTCTTCCCCTCCCCCTTTACCAGTTGTGGGGCTGCACCGTGCCTGGCTTTTAAATGTGGGTGCTGGGCTCAAACTTGGGTTCCCACGCTTGTATGGCAGGCCCTTCACTGCCTTGCTGCCAGACCATCCCAGCTCTAGCACCTCAGAATCTCTCCTCCACATGTCCAACTCAGCATGAATCTATTAACACTGACCACTCAGCAGGGACAGGTCCCCCCCAAGCTAAATAGGTAACCGGTGAATTAACTTGCCTCCTGCAACAGAACCTGGCTGGTGAGTCCTAGGTGATAGCTAAATAATATCACCAAGGCCTTAGGTCTTTTCTGTCCCCGGCTCCAGTCACCTTTATCATGGAACTTTTACCTTCTTGATCACCAGATGGCTGGGGCACTCCAGACATTATATATCTCTGTTCAGCAGGGCATGAGGATGCAGAAAAGGGGGGAGGTGTGAGCTGGGGCTAGACCAGTGCTTAGGAAAAGCCACCGGCCTGTGATGAGGAGAGAATGGATCCCAGAGAGGCAGCTGGCAAGGCCACCATGATGGCCAAACGGAACCTGCTTCTCTCCCCAGCAAGCTCCTCACTGGTCCTGGCTGGGGTTTGTCGGTGGGATTTCTGCAGCAAGGTCTCCTGTCACCCAGTCTGACCTTAAACTGGGTAGCAGTAGCCGAGGGTGACTCTGCCCTTTGGACCCTCCTTCCTGCACTTCCTAAGCACTGAGATTATAGGGGTGTGCTGTAGCCAGTTCATGCAAGGCTGAGACTGAATCCAGGACCCTCATGTGCAAGAAAAGCAGTCTACCAATTAGACCATCGTCCCTCGCCAGGCTTCTTCATTTCAATAGCAGCACCTCCTTCCACTCACTTATCTCCCCCGGAATAAAGCCTAGGGCCATCCCGGCCCCATAGCCACCTCTAACCTTGGCATCCTGTCAGCTCAGCCTTAACCTAGATCTGTCTCCCTCCCCCTCTCTCCCCTCCCCCTCCTCTCTCCTGTCCCCTACCATCTGTTCCCCTCTCAGGGCAAGATCCTTTGTATGGTCACATCATTCGCCTTGGACGCTCCCAAGGCTCCCATCAATCAGACTGTCCCAAATCCCTCATCCTGGACCATGGTGCCGCCCGCGCCTCCCTGCACAAACCGCCTTCCTTCACTTTGGCTACCTGGCCTTCAGCTGGGCTCTGTCCTCACACCTGCTACTTCCGCTTGGGCTTTGCACTCTCCCCCCTCCAGAAGGTTCCCACCTCCCGGAGGGGTCCCTCGGCCTTTCTCCTGTCTCTCCATTCTCCCCACAGCGCCCACTGAAAACACTGCTGTCAGCCTCCTTCACCAGAGGCAAACCGGGAGGCAAGGGCTCTCCCACAACCAGACTGCCAGGGCCGGAGCTGTGCTTGCAGGAAGGAGGACTCTGTATGTGTGTATGTGTGTGTATGTGTGTGTGTGTGTGTGTGTGTGTGTACGTGTACAGAGGCTTGCTAGGGTAATCTCTTAGGGGCCTTTCTATCACTTGGAAACCTAAAGAAGATTGGGGGGCAGGGATGTGATACACATGTCAGAACCAGAAGCAAGGAAGTTCCCCCTCTTCCCAACCCCCCCCCCCAACCCCTGCCTGCTCAGGTGTCCTGCAACAGGAGCAAAGTCAGGGAATGTTTGAGAAAGCAGGACTAGGTGGCAAGGGGCGGGGGCGGGGGTGGGGGCGGGAGAGCAGAGGAGATGGTGAACACGGGCATCAGTCACATCTGACATACTTGATCTGAACCTGAACCAGCAAGGAGTCAGGAACCAAACTTCAGAGAGCAGCCTGAGCGCGTGAACCCTTGTCTCCAGCCTTTAATTCCCTGGAAACTGAGACGGGATGAGAGTGGAATTCACCCACACAAGGCCGTTCCAAGTAATAAGACGGCGTGTGTGTAGGCCACGGGTGGTGGCTCACGTCTTTAATCCTGGCACACAGAGGCAGAGTCAGGCGGATCTCTGTGAGTTTCGAGGCCAGCCTGGTCTACAGAGCGAGATCCAGGACAGCCAGGGCTGTACCAGAGAAACCCTGTCTCAAAGGGAAAAAATGGCATGTGTAAACTTCTAATTACTGTGGATATAAAAATCAATAAGAGCTCAAAAACCTGAAGCCCTAAAAAGAAAGGAGACAGGAAAACACCCAGATAGCACAGACCTACAGTGGGTCAGACAGGGTGAGTTTGGACTCTCAGAGGAGACAACATTCACATGTCAACACCCTCCCTCCAAACTGACTTGGAGTACTTCTAACTCACTATGTAGACCAGGTTGGCCTTGAACTCACAAAGATCCGCCTGCCTCCACTTCCTGGATGCTGGGATGAAAGTGTGCACCACAATACCTGACTTACAAATATTTTAAATCTCAGAGCAGAGAGGCCCAGAGGCTAAACAGAGGTCAAATGAGTCCGGAAAACCAGCTACAGAGAGGTGGTTCTCCAGACCTCTGCAGGAGGCTGTGAACCTGTTCTCAGTCGAGGAAGGCATGTGCCTTCCTGGCATGGGCAGGCTGGGAAGACCATGAACTGTGGCCAGTCACTGGTGGGAGGGCAGGCTGGCCCTGTGTGTTGCTTCTCTAAACCTAGTACCCAGTTATGAGATTATGATGAAGGCAGGGATGCCTGAAAGTCTGTACGGCTGCCAGGCCAGACCTTGAATCCCATTCTCTGTGACTGAAAAACAGTGTTTGGCTGCTGTATGGGAACTGAAAGATCTCGAGACCATCGCTAACTACCTAAGACAGTTGGCAAGTCCTTTCTATAGCCTGGGGTTTCTCTAAACATGGAGGGTAGACTCTATCAAACACCTGAGGACTTCCCAGCAAACAGATGTGGGGATTGAAGAAAACTGTGCCCCACTTGAGGCAGAAGGAAATCCTGCAGCCTCATAAACCTCAAGACAGATGCCAACCCAAACCAGGATGAGTCAAGAGAGTCTGCAGCTTAGACAGAACACCCCAATCTCATCTATACTGTGCCCCAGGAATGCACACCACAGCCCTGCAGGGGGAGTCCCTGAGTCCTGCTGTGTGCATGCCTTTAAGGGTGGCGCCTCTTTAAGGGACTGGAGAATAATAATTATACTTAGGATATCTCATCCTGAGCATTTTCCTGGCTAAGCAACAAAATACACTACTGGCTGTGTGTGTGTGTGTGTGTGTGTGTGTGTGTGTGTGTGTGTGTGTGTGTGTCAGAGGTCAGCACCTTGGGTCTTGTTCCTCAGGAGCTGTCCACCTTGGGCTTTGTGACAGGGTCTCCCACTAAACCTGGAGCTCTTGGATTAGGATAAACTGAGGCCAGCAAGCCCCTATGCAGGCCTGCAGGTGCCCCTGGAGGAGGGAGCTGTGGTGCACAAATCCTGCCTCCAGGGGGCAGCAGCCACCAGGAGCTGGCTGTGGGTGGAGCTGCCAGTCAAAGCTAACGGTTTTACAAGAAGCCTAAAATCAGATTCTTCTGTGGAAATGTCAACTAATTCAATCATTTAAAACACAGCATGGGCCAGCAACATGCCTGCGGACTGGCGTTGGCTGCCGGCCACCAGCTTGTCAGCTCTCGTCTTTGGGTGTAGGAGGATTCCATCACGAGTTGGGTACCTCCAAGGCCAGTTGGCAGAGCTGAGGCAGAAGCAACCTTTGCCTCTAGAACTGAGCTGACTCTCCATCATGAGGTCCACAGGACAAAGCAGGTGCCCTGGGGTAGACGATGGGAATCATTAATTCAGCACTTTTTTTTTACACTTACTTCCTTGGAATGTTTGTGCATATATGTGTTAGGTTCTGGGGTTCTGGGGACTGAACTCAAGCACCTATATCTACCTATCTCGCCAGCCCCTCAGCACTTTTTAAAACTGACATCTCACTACAAGCCAGGCTTTAAAGACTAGTGGGACTCATGTAAGGTCAGCTCTTGCTCGTGTTCCAGGATATATTGATGGTGATAACTGCACACCTATTCGGCGCAGGGTCACAGAGGCAGGGTTGGATCCGACCCCCACCACTCACTGGTTACGTCACTTTGGACAAATGGCCTCATCTGAGGTCAGGCGATTTGATAATGCTAACAATTATCAGCTGTAAAGTCCAGAAATCTGTGAGGGAAGCCCAGGGAGGCACCAAGCTCAGCGTGGACAGCCCTCCAGCCCCCAAGCCCAGTGACTACCTGGGCTTTTTGCCCATGGGGAGAGCAGGAGGCAGGGCACAGGGTGGAAGTACCCCGAGGTCAGTCATCCTGTCATTTGCCATCTGCAGAGATGACAGTCACAGGCATCTGCCTCTTTCCACCTGTGTCTTCCCTTGTAACCATCTCTTATCTCTTGGCTTTAGGGGTCAAAGGCATCAGTATAACCCTCGTCATGTTGGGCAAGGGCCTGCCCAAGGTGCTACCTGTTGGAGCCCATCAAACTACAACTAAACTAAAAATCTGCATGTACATATGAGTCTAAAACCCTTTCCTGTCCTTTTCAAATTCAAAAGAAGTTTTGAGATGAGTGTCATGTATCTCAGGCTGGCTTCAAACCCATCATCAGCAAGACGACCTTGAACTTCTGGTCCTCCTGTCTCCACCTCCCCAGGACTGGGGGTAGAACCGAGGGTCTCATCCCTGTGAGGAAAGCACTCTGACAACTATACTGCGCCCCCAGGCTCTCCGACCTTTTAAGGGCAGAACTCAAGCGTCCACTGAGAGTGGGCCCAGCCACAAGGATGCCCGGGACTTCATGTTCGACTGGAGTGGAAGCAGAGACTGACTTTACCAGCAGTTTCTGGACCTCCGGTCCAGCTCTCTGGGGGAATCCCTCCACGTCTGGTCACAGCAGAGAGCCAGTCTTGGATCTGGCAGGTAACTTCCAGGGCACCTACTCTAACCTGCACCCAAACCTCCATACACACCGGCCTTGTCTTCTATTATTCTGAATCACAGGTTACAAGTCGGCCAAGTTGTCGGTGAAGGCAGCCACCCTGCAGCACAGACTTCCCTGGAAAGGTCAGCCATCATTGGGAACCACAGCGCTCCACGGTGACAGCAGGCAGAAGGCAGGGTGGCACTGTATGACGTGCAGGAATGGACAGAACCTCTCGAGATGGTCGGAACTGCTTTAAGGGCGTGGTCCTGGCTGCATTTGGAGCTTTCTGCTGGAGTCTGGATGCCAAGAGTAGGATAGTGGGCTATCCAAGGCTAGGGGACACTCGGCCACCAGGTCCCACCCCAACACCAGCTCCAGGCGGCCCAGGGCCTGAGGTGGACTCTTTTACAGGTTCAGGTGGGGCATGTGACCTGCTCCTGGCAGTTCATTTCTCCCCACCCCCAATCACTTACATGACAGTGCACTGGCTCTGGTGGCTGCTCCATCCCCAGGGCTGGGATTGAAGGTGTGCACCACCACTGCCCGGCTACCCGGACCCCTGTAGAGCCCTCCACCCACACCCTCCCTACCTCACTCGTGTGGCTCTAGCCAGAGACTCTCCAACCGTGGTCTTGTCTCAATCTAATGGCTGTCAATTCACTCCCCCTGTATTCTCTCTTCCTTGAAAATCCCTGTGTTGCCGGGCGGTGCTTTAATGCCAGCACCGAGGTAGATCTCTACAATCAAAAGCCAGCCTGGTCTCCTGGTATGCGTTTCACCTCCTGGCTCAGCCATCTCCATGGAGGCCAATCAATATAAAAGTCTTAGGGAGGGCTGGGCAGTGGTGGCGCATGCCTTTAATTCCAGCACTCTTCAGGCAGAAGCAGGTGGATCTCTGAGTTCGAGGCCAGCCTCGTCTACAGAGAGGGCTCCACAATAGCCAGGTTACACATAGAAACCCAGTCTTGAACCTTGCCCCCCTCCCAAAACAAACACTTCTCAGGGAGAGACAAGTCTCACTTTCTACTCAGGATGAAAGGAATGCTCCATGGCGACAGGCCCTGGTTACAGTCAAACCTTTGGCCTTAGGAGTCAACTTAGTGAGAAGTGCTGGTACCTGGCCCTCAGGATAAGACAGACTCCTGAGGACCGCTGGCCCTCTGGGTGAGGGGTAGACTCCTGAGGACAGTTGGCCCTCTGGGTGAGGGGCAGATCCTGAAGGTAGCTAAGCACCCAGGCCTAGGAAAAGGCACTGATTCCTCTGGGCTGGAAGGGGATGCAGCTCAGCATGGATTTACCTAGAATGTGCGGCACCATTTTTTAAAAAGCACATTACCAAGGATCCCCAACACTCTCCTTTCTTCACTGACAGTCACAGCTAACATTCTTTCCATCCACGAGAAATTTTGGGGCCCAGGAATAAGTGCTTCCCTAAGGTCAGGGCTTCTGGTTTTATGTTAAGATGCATCCCTTGCAAGTTCTCTGGAACAGCACTGTCATGTGTGGGGTTCTGGGGCCACTGGCTTGGCTGTTAACTGGCGTGCATCCTTCAGACCTACAGGACCCCTTTGCTTTCGGACTACTCCCTTTTCTGCTTGTCTTTCCAACGAAGTGGTGCCATCTGTAGGTCACAAACATCATTACTGCTAATTTCTACCTCCAGGCTGACATTCTGAATTCCCATCTGCTCAGCCTGCCTGACATTACTTAGGCCAGCCAGCCTCCAGCACCTCTCTACAGCAGACATGGGATCAACAACGAACAGACCCAAGCCCCTGACCTCCGGGCTCTGCATTTATGAAGCTACACTTGATTTTATTTCTCAGAACTCCTATGATGGTCTGCCTTCTGCACAATTTGAGAGCCAACTTGAGGCATACCAACAATGCATAACCATTCCCAGCTCAAGATCAGAAATGAATCATCCATTAGTGTCTAGTTGAAAACAGCAGACACGATTTGTATAGTGCCAAATATACAGCAGTTCTAAATATGCTCTCACACACTTAACCCCACTCCCCAACTGAATCTTAAGGAGGTCCTCTGCGGCTCTCATGTTTGGTAAAACACAGTGAAGCCAGGGTTGCAGAGGCACAAGTCAGTCTCCCGGAGTGCCACTTCTTTGTTTAGTGGAGGAGCTTACTCTGTAGCCTAGGCTGGCCTTCAGTTTCCCAACACCCTCCACCTCTGCTTTCCCAAGTGCTGAGATTACAGGCATAAGCCCATTAAGCCTGGTCCCAAGGTACTCTTAGCCCTCCTGCAAGCAGGCTCTTACTGTGGCTGCTTGGCTTCTAAGAGCTTTATGCAGATGTGAGGGGCAGCTAGAGTGTATGTAATTAAAGCTATTTCCCAAGGGGGCTAGGAAAGCTGCCTGGGGCTTTCCCTGAACTGAGGGGCAGTATGGTGTGCTCACAGTAGTGACAAAGTGCAGTCTCTGGATACAAGGTGAGGTGTCTGCCTCAAAAGGTCCTTTCCCACTCTTACAGGCCTCACCACAGCAGCACTGCCTGTTTGTGAATATTCGGAATCTCAAGATATCACTTAGAAGGAGCATAAGCTGGCACCTCTACTCCCAACTGTCATATTAAGCAAACAAACCATTAAACATCCTAAGATTTTAAGGTCCCCTCTAAACTGTTCTCTAGAAAACACTATTTGTGCCTGTAATCTGCCTTTTTAATGGGAACAAAACACTGCTTGTTTGCACATAAACATCTGAAAGAAAATAACAGCTGATCTGGTGAGGCAACACAAAAGCCATGATTGTGGAAGGACAATTCGAGATTGGAGCAGAGAACTGGCTGGGTGTCTGCAGCAGCCGGAGGCCCTGTGTGAAGCATTCTACAACTTGTCACTACCTGAACAGAGAGGAGTCACCGTCACCAACAGCACTGTGCAGTTTATTAACCATTCAAGTACAGTAGCATCTGATAAGATTGGGACAGAATTGGGATCGCAAAGTGAACAGATATTCAGCATCTAACAGGTTGGAAGAAGCCACTACACTCTTCACAAATGTCTTCCACAGAGTCAATACAGTACTAGCCATTAACCAGCACACCAGGTGCTAAGTGGAAAAGATGCAACGAGAAAAATAGCTACGTTAGAAAGACCAACACTTTAAAAAAGAGTAAAACACTTTCAGTTTCTCCCCTTGAGCCCCTAAAACATCTCACGGTCTGGATCTACCTATACGGTCCTACATCAGCTTCTAGAATATTTGTCAGGAGGGAAAAAGTAAAATGACACTGGCCAGTACAGTCTTTGGATATTTAGGAAGGGGTGGGGAGAAAGTCAGTTCTGGGAACAAATTAGTCGGCCTCGGTCTCATCGGCAGGGTCTTTGGATTCTTTGTTCTTCCGCACCTCTTCAACGTGCTTGTCCTAGGAAGAAACCGTGTGTCAGTGTCCTTTGTTTAAACACAAACTGCCGAGGCCTGTCCCCTGCCCTAGGAGTCCAACACAGCCTCAGTCACAAACGGCCCCCTGGGAACCACAAACCCAAAATCCCAGGACCTCATCATCATCTTCAAACCTGTTGGTCTCTTGGGACCAGAGCAGCCAAGCCTCCAACTGCTCTTCCAAGGGATACGCAATAATGCTGAGACTCCTAGACACTATCTGAAGATGAGATCCCTTCTCACTGAATGTTAAGCCCCAAACCGAAGACAAAAAGGAGCCAGCCTCAGCTCCTAACTCCTCTAAAGCGTGAAACAACCTTCTCTCGCAAACGCTCCAGCTTGGCAGCCATCTGCGCCTCCCGGTTCTCTTGTTAGCTTCCATTTTGTGGGTCAGCTTCTCCTCCGCCATTTTGCTGAAGTTGTTGTTCTCCTCGATGGCTTTCTGAAGCACTTCTTTCTCATGCTCCCGCTTCTCAGCCAGCTGCTTCAGGACTTCCGCTTCATGAGACTGCAACAGAGTTGAAGAGGCCCCTCTGAAGTATCTTTGGAAATTATTCATCATGGAAACAGGCAAGACAAAGGGTTCCTTCCTTAAAACTAATCCTCAAGTGAGGAGCTCAAGTACCTTTCTGAAACACTAAAAACTAACTGTTCAGGCTCCCCCCACCCCAAGAAAAGATCTTGGGTAGCCCAGGCTAGCCCAGAACTCTCTATGTAGCAAGGGCTCACCTAGAACCTATGTTCTCCTGCATTTACTTTCCAGCATTGAGATTATAGCCATATACCAGCCTAGCTTGTCTAGTTTTCCTTCCAAATTATTTAAGGAAATCCTTATAAGATTCAAAGTATTTAGAGGGCTTGAGTAATCTATTTAAGAATGGCACTTTAAAGAATTTCTCAGTTCTCCTCCACAGTACCTTTGTCCAGATGGGAGGGGCACTACTTAGGCTGGGCTGTGGAGCACAAGGCCCAGCTTTCCTCTCTAGTCTCCAGTCAATGTATTGCTTCCTCCTACTCCACACGCACTCCAGACTACATGACAGCAGACAGATGGCACACCAGGCTAAATGCTGCCATTCTTTTTATTTGCTTTTTGGGACAGGGTCTCAGACTTTAGGCTGGCCACGAACTCACAATCTTGAAATTCTGATCCTCCCACCTCTACCTCCCAAGAGCTGAGATTATGCAATGCCATGCAAGGACTCTAACTGAATTACACTCCGTGGCCAGGTTGGCCTCCAACTGGTTATATAACTAAGGATTATCTTTAACTTCTGGTCCTCCTGCCCCAACTCTCCAAGTACTAAGATTGTAGATACACCCATCTAACACCCCCTTCTCCCTGGAGACGGTAAGTGCTGACAGGGCACAGACACTGAAAAGTACATGTCTATGGCAGCTAAATGTACACAAGTTACTCAATGGTGCTCACATGGGATTGGTTATTCCTTTACACTTCACCTTGTGTGCCTTAGTTTCCCCAACTTAAAATTAAACCCACCCACCTAAATCATTGCTGCTGGGAAGAGATTTAATGGAAATTTATATGAAATTATTTTGCAAAAATGTATCCATATTTTATGCATGTAAGTGTTTTGCCTGCATGTAAGTGTACTGCAATGCATGCCTGGTGCCTGAGGCCAGAAGAGGGCACTGGATCCCTGGAACTTAAGTCAGGACGGCTGTGTGCTGTCATGCAACTGTGCTGGTGACGAAACCTGGGTCCTCCGCAGGAGCAGCAAGTGTTTTAAACCGCTGAGCCATCTCTCCAGCCCCTATCTAAAGTTCTTAGTAAGGATAATGTTGAATAGATAGAAATACATGTTAACAGGGATGCTTTTGGAAAGTGAAATTACTGTCTTTAATTTCGTTATAATTTCATTTTTCAATTATATTAACATTTGTTAAAGTTTTCTATTTTATTAATGTGTATGGTCTGTGTGTGAATATATGCACATGTGCATGTCAGGCCTTCAGAGGCCAGAAGAGGGCATCAGGTCCCTTAGAGTTACAGGCAGTTGTGAGCCACCCAACGTTGGCGTTAGGAACCACATTCTGGTCCTCTTCCAATAGAAAACACTCTTAACAGCTGGACCATCTCTGCAGCCTCTTAGTGGGTCTTATTTTTTATTTAGTTACTTTTATGTGCGTGGTTGGTTGGCTTGCACATTTATCTATGCACTACTTGTATGTGTGGTGGCCATGAAGTCCAGAAGGCAGTTGGATCCCCTAGAAATGGAGTTTGAATAGCTGGGAGCCGCCGTGTGGGTGCTTGGGGCCACCATGGATCCTCTGGAAGACAGCCAGTGCTCCTAACTGTTGAGCCACCCTCCAACCCCTCATCAGGTTTCAAAAGATGGCTACTTTATAATGCAAGTGTTTAGAAGTGAGAAAAAAGTTACAATACCACATCCCTGGAATTATAAAGTTTTTATTGAATAGCTCTCACAAAAGGAAACAAAGGCTATCTGCCAACAAATGTCCTGTTTTTCAAAGAGGAAAGCATGAGCTTTGATGTAACATAGAACTTAGCTTAAATTCTGCCTCCAGCACTTAGTAACAGGACCTCTTAAGGAATTGCCTTAATAATACCATTTTCTAGTCTGTTACTGAGACAATTCCCACCACGGAGGTTCCATTTACTAGAGCAAGCTCTTGAGTCAAGGAGCTGGCTCCCAACAGCTCATTAAACGATGCCTGCTGCTTCCTCCCAACCACTGGCACAAGGGTATTTCCTACTTACGATCACAGCAGAGCTACAGCTCTCTCTTCCTTTCTATGAAAATAAACTCAGTCTGCCTGTCACATGAATAAGCACCCCGTCTCCTGTAACCATCTGGTTTACCTTGCGTCTTTCCTCTGCAGCTTCTAATTTCTTCTGAATTTCCTCCAGGGAAAGATCCTTCTTCTTTGGGGGGGAGAGGGGGAAATCGGGGACAGATTCTTTTGACCGAGGGCTGAGAATCAGCTCAAAAGCCTGGCCTGAAGCACGCTTCTCCAGTCTTTCACCTGAATATCTAGAGTTGATCAGAATTATGATAAATGAGGAAAACCAGTTTCTTATCCAAACAAAGGTTCTATAATTTTCTAAAACCCAACAATTTAATGAACAGAACTAAGGCTAATCAAAGTGTCTGATAAGAAATCAAATAACATCTATTTTTTAAAATGCTCAACATTTTGGGCTAATATACCATTTTGAGGAAGAATTAGTATTTTACAATCATTTTATTAAACAAAGAATGGCTTGTGTAAAGCCTCAATTTTGCTTTGGACCAAGCCAAATTGTCTAATTATAAATGATGATGAGCTTTCCATATATTCATTCAAATGGTAAAAAAATTTAATTGCCTTTTTTATTTGTAAATCCAGTTTTGAAAAGAATATAAATGTCAAATTAAAGGCTTACGACCTGCACCACTTCCTATTCTAAAGCAGAAAGCCCGTCCCAGTTTCAGCTTTTCGAAATCAATTACCTACCAGAAGATGCCATGTCGGACAGAAGACAAGAGACTGGCCGTGCACCCTCCACAATCCACTGGTAAGGAGAGCCCTGAAAATGATTTTCAAAGCATGCAATCAATTTCTCTGTATTTCTCTGTCATCAGCACAAAGGAACCTCAAATCACACCATGACAATGTCAGGAAAATCGTTAGGTAGAATCAAGTGACATCATTAAAAATCATCTAGGAACACCAAAACATATTGGGAAATCTAAACTGAATAATATTGCTGGCAGAAAATCAAATTAAAATGATGTTCTTAAAAGAAAAAAACCTTGGAATCTTAAAAATCAATCACAAGGTTGAAGGATCCTTTGCCGTAACCTCAATTTTTTTTCTACCCAACCTAAGAAGATATTCCAGATTCAAACCCAACAATGAGATCGGAGCCATCTTAATTCTGTGTACAACTCATTGTGCAATTGAAACACCCACCCGGCTTTGTCTGTGTCTGCCATGGTGGATAACACCCAAGCTAGCAGCCATGGTATCCAAGTCCTATTGTTCCTAGGGTTTAAGCTACTCGCCTAACAGTGGGAAAATGAAGTTTTATGAACCTCCAGGTTGTTTCTGAGGGCAGGGTCTAGATATTTTAGCCCAGGCTGGCCTTGAAATTATAATCCTCTTGCCTCAGCCTCCTCAATGTAGAGGGGTGGGGTTTAGCCAGGTTAGCAGTTGCCTAGCATTTGCAAAGCCCTGGGTTCGATGGGCGGGGGATGGGGGGGCGGAAGCGGGTTTATTCTGGATGTTGGGATTAAAGACATGCGCCACCACACCTGCCCGAGGTTTGTCACGATTGCTGCCTTAGGTCGCAAAAAAATTTTTCAACACTTGTCGATTATTTTTTTAAAAAGATCACCCCTCTTTTCAGTCCCGAAGTGTACGAGAGGCTCCAAGGCTAGACAACGAAATCCGAGGCAGCGAAAAAAAACGTTTAGCTGGAGCAGAGCACCCAACGCAGCAGCCTACCCAGCATGGGCGTGGTCCTGGCCCGGGCGGGCAGGCTGGCGGCCCGGGCCAATCAGAACCCGCCCTCCGCTCCGGCCCCTGGCCCCGCCCCTCCGCGCCCCGCGCCTTTTCGAATCTCCGCGAACCTCTCCACACTCGGGAGCCCGCGCGCGTGGGCAGCAGCGGGATGGCGGGGCTAACGGTCCTCGGGGGTGGCCCCGCCCTCCCGGGCGGGCAGCGCGCTGCCGTCTCCCGAACCAACCCCCCCCAACTCCCGCCAAAAATACTCGCGGCTCCGCAGCCCTGGGGTGCGCTGCAGCGGGCTCCGTCGCACCGCCTCCACCCCAGCTCGAGTCCCCAGAGCTGCCCGCGACCGTCCGCCACGGAGCCCCGGGAGCCCCGGCGGGCGCCGCCCCTCCAGGGCACGGGCGCCGCGCAGCCTCGCTCTCCATCAGACAATGGGGACCCCTGAGGAGCCGCGCCCACCGGACCATGGAAGCAGGGGGACGGCCCAGGCCCCTATTGTCTCCACGCTCGCACCCGGGGCTGAAGCCCACGGCTGGCCGCGCCCGCTCCTCACCAAGGCCGCGTCCCCGGGGAGCAGGGACAAAAGCCGAGCTCCGCCCGAGCCTCACACAAAAGACGAACGCCCCCGCCCGCCCGCCAGGTCTCGGGGCCCCTGCCCCTCCAGCGTCTCCCGCTGGCGGCCCGCCGCCTTCCCGGCCGGTTCCTAGCCCGCCGTCTCCGCAGCCTACGCCAAGCCAGCACCACCTGCTCGCTCCGAGCCGCCTGGCCACACTCTGAGCACCAACAGCCCTGGGCGCGCACAAAAGCGCCAAACAGCGGCACGTGACCCAGCCGCGGGCTCCGCATTGGCTGAGGGCGCGGCACGTGCCGGGCCCACCCCCCAGGTCTGGAGTGCCCCGCCCCTTTGGAGCGGAGCATCTTGGGAAGTGTAGTCCGGGCCAGTGGGGCAGGAGGACAATGCAAAAGGGGTGGGGTGTCCGGGGGGGAGGGGTGTCCCCCAGGTGTGAACCCCCGGCTGGACCCCGGGTCTCTGCGCAGAACAACACTTGGCTTGGCCGCAGGACTAAATTGGCTGTGGGGCTCCACGTCTAGGAAAGAGCAGGGCGAGGCGAGGCGAGGCGAGGCGAGGCGCAAGGGAGGGGTCGGTCCTAAACCTACTTGGGTCTTTTAGACCTGGACGGACTGGACTCTTCCTGGGCTGAGCCTCACACGTCTGGTTCGCTCGCTAGGCAGTGGTCCTTTTGATGCCACACCCCGCCCGGTTTGCCAAGACGCTGGAGCCCCTGTGACAAGACAATGCCACTCCACGCCCCTGCACGGTCCTCTACCCTCGGCGTCCTGCCACAGACACACGCCAGTGTGTCACCTGTAGTGCAACGTCGCAGTCGCTAACCCATTTAGTGCCGATAGATCACGGGCGTGGTCCTTCCCTCGGCTATTTGCTTTCTCCCCTTCTCGGCTTCCCGAGCTGGAAACACTGGGATCTATGCAGGACTGCGTGAGGCTCTGGAATCTGATCTTGGGTCTACAAAGCCACTAAGCTTTAAAGGCAGACTCCATCTGCCCTGCCAAAGCCTTGCGGTGACAGGAAAGAGAAGAGCGATGGCAGTTCTAGATACACTCGCGGCAGTAAAGTGCTGCTTTTGTTCTGAAAGCACGTGCTCCCCGGAGCGGGGCTGGGCTCTCTTTGAGGATGTAAACAAAAGGAGCCACAAGGTCACGGATCCCTCTGGCCTGAATAAAGCGGACTATAGCAGAGACACAAAGGAAATTAGCCTGACCCTGTCTCTCTCAGACCCTCCTCTCCTCTGACCAAAGCTGTGTCCCGGGGTGTGGTGGCCATTTCCCCAAAGCACCTGCTCAGAAACACTATACAGAAGGGACAACGATTTTTACTAATGGGTTTGG